>NC_143042.1:9377500-9677500 GCF_057628025.1 Oncorhynchus mykiss | reverse complement strand
CATGGTGATATGGTGAGCTCGGTCTCCATAGTGATATGGTAAACTCTGTGTCTATGGTGATATGGTGATCTCTGTCTCTATGGTGATATGGTGATCTCTGTCTCTATGGTGATCTGTCTCCATGGGGATATAGTGAGCTCTGTCTCTTTGGTGATATGGTGACAGAGCGTCTCTTCGGTGATATGGTGAGCTCTGTGTCTATGGTGATATGGTGAGCTCTGTCTATATGGTGATACAGTGAGCTCTGTGTCTATGGTGATATGGTGAGCTCTGTCTATATGGTGATACAGTGATCTCTGTCTCTATGGTGATCTGTCTCCATGGGGATATGGTGAGCTCTGTCTCTTTGGTGATATGGTGACAGAGCGTCTCTTCGGTGATATGGTGAGCTTTGTGTTTTTGGTGATATGGTGAGCTATGTCTCTATGGTGATATGGTGAGCTCTGTGTCTATGGTGATATGGTGAGGTAATATGAACACAGCATCAAGTATCATGCTACCATCTCTGCTAACCTCTATCAGGGCTGTCCAATGTCAGTCCTGGAGGGCCCAAAAACTTCTGGGTTTCATTCTCTCCTTCTGATCAGGGGCTAATTCAGACCTGGGACACCAGGTGAGTACAATTAACTACCAGGTAGAAACAAAAAATAGAAGTATTTAGGCCCTCCAGGACCAGAATTAGACAGCCCTGCTATAGATGGTGGCATGATACTTGTACAGTAAGTGTGCATTCACCTGTATGTATTTGTTATCGTATGCATGTGTGTCTGTGTACTGTGCACACCTCCTCCAGCTGGTCCCTGCGTGCGTGGGAGCTGTACTTAATGGCCATGTCCAGTCTGTAGGTGTCGGGCAGGCAGAGGAGTGTCCAGATCCTCTCCAGCCTGCTCTGGACCTGGTCCCCCTCTCCCATCACCCCCCCTCGACTGGCCTCCTTGCTCCCCACACTCACTGTCCTCTTATAGGCCTTCTGACAGGGAGAAAGGACATTTAGTAAAAACAATTTTTAAAGGGAGTATCCATATTGCTAAGGCCTATTCAATTCAAGTCTACAGAAAGTCCCTAGGGGTAGAAGCTAGAGTTTGATTTGGAACAGAACCCAATCAGTCCCAAACTGTTATGCGTAGATCTGAAGGAATTGGAGAGATGATGGAATGGGACAGAGAAAGAAAGATGATGTAATGGGACAGAGAAAGAGAGATGATGGAATGGGACAGAGAAAGAGAGATGATGGAATGGGACAGAGAAAGAAAGATGATGGAATGGGACAAGGAAGGAGAGATGATGGAATGGGACAGAGAAAGAGAGATGATGGAATGGGACAAGGAAGGATAGATGATGGAATGGGACAGAGAAAGGAGAGATGATGGAATGGGACAAGGAAGGAGAGATGATGGAATGGGACAAGGAAGGAGAGATGATGGAATGGGACAAGGAAGGAGAGATGATGGAATGGGACAAGGAAGGAGAGATGATAGAATGGGACAAGGAAGGAGAGATGATGGAATGGGACAGAGAAAGAGAGATGATGGAATGGGACAAGGAAGGAGAGATGATGGAATGGGACAGAGGAAGAGAGTGTCACGTCTGCTCCCGCTCTTCTCTTCCTCTGGCGCTTGAGGGCGCCAGATTACCCTGCATCACACGCTCCTGCCATCAATCATGCACATCAGCCCTCCCTCGTCACTTGCATCAGCATTATTGGACTCACTTATCTCCTGTTTATTTCCTCCCCTATAATTGCCAGTTCCTCAGCTCTGTTCCCTGCTGCTTCATTGATTGTCTTTTGTCTTTGTATTTAGTTCTTGACGCTGTTCCTGTCTCGTCTATGTCCGTTGTTTATTAAATGTTTACTCCCCGTACCTGCTTCGTCCCTCCAGTGTCATTCCGCGTGACAGAGATGATGGAATGGGACAGGGAAAGAGAGATGATGGAATGGGACAGAGAAAGAGAGATGATGGAATGGGACAGGGAAAGAGAGATGATGGAATGGGACAGGGAGAGAGAGATGATGGAATGGGACAAAGAGAGAGAGATGATGGAATGGGACAAGGAGAGATGATGGAATGGGACAGGGAAAGAGAGATGATGGAATGGGACAAGGGAGGAGAGATGATGGAATGGGACAGAGAAAGGAGAGATGATGGAATGGGACAAGGAAGGATAGATGATGGAATGGGACAGGGAAAGAGAGATGATGGAATGAGACAGGGAAAGAGAGATGATGGAATGGGACAGGGAAAGAGAGATGATGGAATGGGACAGAGAAAGAGAGATGATGGAATGGGACAGAGAAAGGAGAGATGATGGAATGGGACAGAGAAAGGAGAGATGATGGAATGGGACAGAGAAAGAGAGATGATGGAATGGGACAGGGAAAGAGAGATGATAGAATGGGACAGAGAAAGGAGAGATGATAGAATGGGACAAGGAAGGAGAGATGATGGAATGAGACAGGGAAAGAGAGATGATAGAATGGGACAGAGAAAGGAGAGATGATGGAATGGGACAAGGAAGGAGAGATGATGGAATGGGACAGAGAAAGGAGAGATGATGGAATGGGACAGGGAAGGAGAGATGATGGAATGGGACAGAGAAAGAGAGATGATGGAATGGGACAGGGAAAGAGAGATGATGGAATGGGACAGGGAAAGAGAGATGATAGAATGGGACAGAGAAAGGAGAGATGATGGAATGGGACAAGGAAGGAGAGATGATGGAATGGGACAGAGAAAGGAGAGATGATGGAATGGGACAGAGAAAGAGAGATGATGGAATGGGACAGGGAAAGAGAGATGATAGAATGGGACAGAGAAAGGAGAGATGATGGAATGGGACAAGGAAGGAGAGATGATGGAATGGGACAGAGAAAGAGAGCTGATGGAATGGGACAGGGGAAGAGAGATGATAGAATGGGACAGAGAAAGGAGAGATGATGGAATGGGACAAAGAAGGAGAGATGATGGAATGGGACAAGGAAGGAGAGATGATGGAATGGGACAGGGAAAGAGAGATGATAGAATGGGACAGAGAAAGAGAGATGATGGAATGGGACAGAGAAAGGAGAGATGATGGAATGGGACAGAGAAAGGAGAGATGATGGAATGGGACAGAGAAAGAGAGATGATGGAATGGGACAGAGAAAGAGAGATGATGGAATGGGACAGGGAAAGAGAGATGATAGAATGGGACAGAGAAAGGAGAGATGATAGAATGGGACAAGGAAGGAGAGATGATGGAATGAGACAGGGAAAGAGAGATGATAGAATGGGACAGAGAAAGGAGAGATGATGGAATGGGACAAGGAAGGAGAGATGATGGAATGGGACAGAGAAAGGAGAGATGATGGAATGGGACAAGGAAGGAGAGATGATGGAATGGGACAGAGAAAGAGAGATGATGGAATGGGACAGGGAAAGAGAGATGATGGAATGGGACAGGGAAAGAGAGATGATAGAATGGGACAGAGAAAGGAGAGATGATGGAATGGGACAAGGAAGGAGAGATGATGGAATGGGACAGAGAAAGGAGAGATGATGGAATGGGACAGAGAAAGAGAGATGATGGAATGGGACAGGGAAAGAGAGATGATAGAATGGGACAGAGAAAGGAGAGATGATGGAATGGGACAAGGAAGGAGAGATGATGGAATGGGACAGAGAAAGAGAGCTGATGGAATGGGACAGGGGAAGAGAGATGATAGAATGGGACAGAGAAAGGAGAGATGATGGAATGGGACAAGGAAGGAGAGATGATGGAATGGGACAAGGAAGGAGAGATGATGGAATGGGACAGGGAAAGAGAGATGATAGAATGGGACAGAGAAAGGAGAGATGATGGAATGGGACAAGGAAGGAGAGATGATGGAATGGGACAAGGAAGGAGAGAACTACCCAGATCGAAGGCTCCCAGTCTTAATGACACATAAAACCTGACTGTATTACAATGGCTGTAAATCCATTTATGGTACATTTACTGCATCATCTGTGTACTAAGACATGCACACACACACATACCTGTTTAGAGCTGGTTATTTCTTCATCTGGGCTCTCTTCCTCCTCTGTAAAAAACCCAACAGACAATAAGTTACCTATGAGTCTATAAACAATAGGCTATGAAACAGGTTTAGTACCAATAAGCCAGAAATCCAATGAGTCATGACATTACCTACTAAACCAGAACTGTTTGACTTCCTTTTATTTCACAATCCTTGACTGGAACATCCTGCGTTTGAATGACTCACTGAATTACTATGGTTAAAAGTCACAGTGTGCGTGTGTGTTACCCTCCAGATCGGGTTCCTTCCACAGCCCTCCCAGCAGCACCGTGTTGACGTTCCACACCCCTGTCACGTACTCCTGCTTCTGACCCTTTAGAGCCTCCATCTTCTGCCTCCGCCTCCTATCCACACACACGGGTTTGTTAGCTGCTCGCAGTCCTCATAATGTAAGAAACATGATTACAACAAAAAAGAATGGAGAAAAAAAGAATGAAAATAGTGGGGCAGACAGACAGACAGACAGACAGACTTCTTCCTCTCGTCTCCTCGTAGCTGGAGCAGTCTTCTTCTCTCGTCCTCCTCATCGTCACTATCGCCACTATCGTACAGGTGGAACGCCGCCCACAGGTAGTCATTGTCCTACATGGACACAGAGACAGAGAGAGTCCTAGTCAATCACTCTCTGATACCACAACAATAACTGGACATGGAAATTATTGGACATGTATCTAGTGCTTGAATTGGGCCTGGAAAAACACTGGTATTCTGATATTACACAGGTACTTAAAGAGTGGGAGAAGGGGTTTGCCAGTTTGTTCTCAGGTAACGAAAATGTGGCATATTTTGAGGACATTTTTTATAAAGACATATGTTCCCTGAAAACTAAACTGGAAAATACAATGTTAGAACCCTCTGATATATGTAACCCGTATTTAAATGAGGAGCTGTCTGTGGCAGAAGTTAAGAAGGTGATTGATGCTGCAAAAAATGGGAAAGCGTTTGGCATTGATGAACTGCCTAATGAGGTTTTAAAATCCCCTAAATTAATTCACGTCCTATTTGATTTGCTCCAAATGTGTTTTGAGTACAGTATACTGCCGTCCACTTGGTATAAGTCTATAGTGAATCCCATTACCAAATCTTCAAAAAATTACCCAAGAGTGCAACTGAACTATAGAGGCATAAGTTTATTAAGTACAGTTTATAAATTATATTTTCATCCATCCTCAACAATAGGCTAATTACATTTTTGGAGAATCAAAACATTCTGGTGGAAGAACAAAATGGTTTTCGTAAATCCAGAGCCTGTACAGGTCATATATTCTCGGTCTGTACAATAATCAGAAATAGATTACACAAAGAGAAGCCTACTTTGGCATGTTTCATTGATTTCCAGAAAGCTTTTGATTTTGAAAATAGGGATATTTTAGCCTATAGTTTGTTAAAAACAAGGGTTGATGGGAAATTTTATCACGCAATCCAGTCTCTTTACAAAGTATCAATTGCTTGTGTGCAGGTTAATGAATATGGTACAGACTGGTTTCCCGGGTGTAAAACAAGGAGACACCTTATCACCGACTTTGTTTGCTTTGCTTATAAATGATTTGGCAAAAGAAATTCCACAGTAAAATATTGGAGTAAGATATGATGATGAAATGTTAAGAATCCTTTTATATGCTGATGATACTATTTAGATGGAAGAAACTGAACAAGACCTGCAGAACATGTTATTATGTGCAGTCAATTGGTGTAGAATATGGAGTCTCATGATCAACCAGACAAAAACACAGATAATGACTTTTAGAAATCCAGGTACTAAGAGAAGTGTTTTTCAGTTTTGTTTTGGTGAAGACATTCTTGAGTTTACTAGCAATTATACATATTTGGGTATTTTTATTCTTTCTTTTTTTCTGTATGTATTTATCTGGTTATGTTATGTTATGTTATGTTATGTTATGTTATGTTATATTATGTTATGTTATGTTATATTATGTTATGTTATGTTATATTATGTTATGTTATGTTATATTATGTTATGTTATATTATGTTATGTTATGTTATGTTATATTATGTTATGTTATGTTATGTTATATTATGTTATGTTATGTTATATTATGTTATGTTATGTTATGTTATGTTATGTTATATTATGTTATGTTATGTTATATTATGTTATGTTATGTTATATTATGTTATGTTATGTTATATTATGTTATGTTATGTTATGTTATATTATGTTATGTTATGTTATATTATGTTATGTTATGTTATGTTATGTTATATTATGTTATGTTATGTTATGTTATATTATGTTATGTTATGTTATATTATGTTATGTTATGTATGTATGTAAATTATTTTACTGCTCTAGGGATGTAATTTACTATTATGTATTGATTTTTACCTTACTTATTCTTTCTTTCTTTCTTTATTGAATTATTGTAATGTTTGTTTATGTGTCAATTAATCCCATAAGGGATGGGTTGCCAATTGGCGATTTGACACGAAAATAAAATGTCATTCATTCATTCAAAAAAGTATTCATTACATTCGGTACTGAGTACCGGCACCTTGACTTTTCTACTGCTTGAGGTCCAGCACCTCTTATAGAATAATGACTGAAAAGTTCTGGCACCTAAATATAAACAGTACTCAAGCCCAAAATGAGTACCAGCACCTATTTTCAATTTGTTTTATTTGTCACATGCACAATTATAGTGAAACGCTTAACTTTCAAGCCCTACCCAACAGGGCACAGTATTCAATATAAAAAAAGTAGAACTACTAAAATACAACAACATCAAAACACAAAAAATAAATCAAGCCATGTCTATAATGTACATGCATAACCTATGGTCCAATTCATAAGTTTATTGTTTATTGAGATTTATTTGTAAACAAAACCGGTTGATTTTCTTCTAGTTACTCAATCGATTTTTATGCATTTACTGCCTTCTATTAATTAGAAAGTCTTCTTCTATTTGCTTCCTGTAACTACAGAATGTGTGACCTCTGACCTGATTGGTGATGTATCGGAGGTAGTCCTCGACTGAGAGGTCAGTCTTCCACCACTGCAGCCAGGCCGTGAAGGCCCGGGAATTCTGGTCTTCCGGTTTCTTATGGTCCGCTGGGATCTCGGTCCTTTTCCTGGACACACACACACACACACACACACACACACACACACACACACACACACACACACACACACACACACACACGCACACACACTCACTTTGAGTTACATTGGGAGACCTGCAGCTCTCTGTGAGAAAATGTGTTGTATTATGAGAGAGAGCGTGTTAAAGTGGTGTTCGGGTATTGAGTCAAGTGGGATACAGGGTACAGTACCTGTGGGACATGGCGTTGGTGTTCTGTCTCTTCAGCTGTGGGTTGATGAACCTCTGGTGGTTCTTCTTCTTCATACTCCATCTGATGTTGGTCAGGGCTGGCTCTATCATGGCGTCCTATAGGGGAAAGGAACAGATCAACAGGGAGTCAATTCTATTGATATTCAAGAGATTAATTGAAATTCTGGATCAACAATTGCCAATTTAAGAATGGATTTTTCCTGAATTAAATTCAACAGGCAATGTAAAAGAGTATATCTCACCTCATCGAAGTTGAGATACTGTGTAGATTTGCTTTTGGATAACTCCTTATAGACTTCCTTTATTTCTTCCCCGGCAAACAGGTTACGATCCAGCCATTGCACTGAAGAGAGCTCAAGCTGTTTAGAGAAAAAGAGAGAGAAAAGAAGAGAGAGAGAGAGAGGGAGAGAGAGGGGTCAGACCACCATGATGAGGTCATAGTGATAGTAACAGTATAACAGTACCATCATCACACACTAAGTAGTAATAATAACATGTCTATCCTCCGCCTCCTCTGTGACCCACCTCTTTGGTGAGGTAGTTGTAGACGGGTGGGTATGTGTGGATGTTAATGGTGTCGCGGAGAACCCTGTCTGAGACGCGGGCGGCGGCTGTGCGGGCTAGAGAGACGTGGGACAGGGCCACGTTCACCACAGCTCCCTGGGGGTGCATCGGTTCCTCCACTGGCACCCTGTACCTTCCTCCACTGGCACCCTCCCTCTTCTCCCCCTCCTCTTCCTGTTTCTAGGATTGGACAAGAATAGATGGGGGGGGGGGGGGGTATAGGAAGTATACTATGGTGAAAGAATGTGTGTGCATGTGTGTGTGTGTGTGTGTGTGTGTTCCCTACCTGCAGAGTGTGTTCCCTACCTACAGAGTGTGTTCCCTACCTGCAGAGTGTGTGTGAGCTGTTGTAGTTTGGTGGAACCTCTCCACGCCAGGGCCTTGATCAGAGGAGGGAGGTCTGTGTCAGAGTCTGTCACAGCCTGATCCACAATCACTCTGTCCTGTAGCAACCTAGATACATACACACACATAAGAACAAACGTACACACACACAAACACACACACACTCACACATATACACACACACACACAAGCACAAAATACACACACTCAAGCACAAAAATACACACACACACACACACACACTCTACCGCACACACCTCCTGAGGTCGTGGGCAGGGTCAATGGGCTTCTCGATGTTGGAGCAGGGCCCAGTGGCCAGCAGCACCAGAGGCGACTGGGGTCTGGTAGGCAGGGCCTCCAGCTCCAGCTCCTCCAGGAGAGTCTCTCTCTGCAGGTCTGGCATGGAACTACACCCCTGGGTGCTCACAAAAATAACTGCATAAAATATAACTCATACTAATAATAAATAATAAATAAATAATAACCGTCCTGTATGTATGTCTTCAGGGACCAGTTGGAGTGGGTGTGAATAGTACAGTGCAACTATACCAATACCTTTAGTCTGGTGTAGCCATGGTAATACATGCTGGGTTCCTCATCTGACGGTGAAACATTGGCCAAGCTGGCCCGCGCTGCATCTAAACACACACACACATATCACTACTACTAGTACTAACAAACAATTGTTTATTTTTGTCACAAGTGTACTTGACTATATGTGTGTGTGGCTGTCTGTGTGAGAGAAAGAGAGATAGAGAAAGAGAGAGACAGAGAAAGAGAGATACAGAAAGAGAGAGAGAGACAGAGAGAGAAAAAGAGAGAGACAGAGAAAAAGAGAGAGAGAAAGAGAGAGAGAGACAGAGAACGAGAGAGACAGAGAAAGAGAGATAGAGAAAGAGAGAGACAGAGAGAGAGAAAGAGAGAGACAGAGAGAGAGAGACAGAGAAAGAGAGATAGAGAAAGAGAGAGACAGAGAACGAGAGAGACAGAGAAAGAGAGATAGAGAAAGAGAGAGACAGAGAGAGAGAAAGAGAGAGACAGAGAGAGAGACAGAGAGAGAGAGACAGAGAGAGAGACAGAGAGAGAAAGAGAGATAGAGAAAGAGAGAGAGAGACAGAAAGAGAGAAAGAGAGAGAGAGACAGAGAACGAGAGAGACAGAGAAAGAGAGATAGAGAAAGAGAGAGACAGAGAGAGAGAAAGAGAGAGACAGAGAGAGAGACAGAGAGAGAGAGAGAGAGACAGATAGAGAAAGAGAGAGAGAGAGCAATAGAGAGAAAAGAGCGAGAGAGAGATAGCAAGCCTTTGTTAGTGATCAGTTCCAGGTGGCAGGGCATCAGGTCATAGACCTGCTCCAGGTCCATGTCTCCCATCTTCTCAGTCATCTGACAGACAGACAGACAGACAGACAGACAGGGAGAGAGAAGGGAACATCTCAGCTCCCTGTAGCTTTACCACAGACACACACACACACACCAAAACAGCAGAGAAGCAAGTGTACACACACATTCACACGCATGGAGACACACACACCCACACAGAAAGATGTAGGTACCGCACACACACACACACACACACACACACACACACACACACACACACACACACACACACAGAGACAGACAGACAGACAGACAGACAGACAGACAGACAGACAGACCCACACTCACTCAAACACACACACACTCTCTCTCCCTCTCTTTTTCTCTGTCTCTCACCTCTCGGAGGTCCCTCTCGATAGGGTTTTTGCCCTGTCTGATGGCACCGCTCTTCTTGCAGCCAGCCTTGGTCTGCAGAGTCAGACCAAAGTCCAGTTTGCATGGCAGCGCTGTGTGTGTCTCCATCGCCCCCTTCAGGTCGCGTCCGGCAGCTCTGGGTCTCTCAGCACTCAGCCGGGCTCTCCGCGTAGCCTTGATCCCTGCCGCTACGCTGCGTCTGATCGAGTGGACGTTTAAACTGCAGAGAAAGAATAACCGTTAGCAATAAGGCGAACAATAACAACAACCAATTGTATTTACAGCTGCTTGGTGAGTTTGCACTTATCGACAAAAGGTGGATGATCGATAATTCAAGTAACGAGCTTAGCATGCATTTTCGACTATAAGAATTTGGCTACAATTGGTTTCAATTGTAAATCTTGGTTTAAAGAAGCTAGAGATGTTGATTTGAGGACCTTAGATCCTCATCTAGGAAATAATGGAGCTCGGGAAAACCCTGCTCGCCAGTCACTCACAGGCTGGTGCAGTCTATGGCCATCTGTGCCCCCAGGCGGCTGCGGTTGGCCTGGTCGCTGAAGACGGCGCGGCGCCTCAGCCTGTCCAGCAGGTGGAGATAGTTGAGGTAGAGCTCCTGGCAGATGCGGAGCACCTCCTGGCACGTCTCCGCCTGCAGCTGCCTGTTCTCCTCCTGGTTCAGCGTGGGCTCGTCCATCAGCCCCTTCAGGTCCTGCCAGATCAGGCCCAGCTCTGACGTCATTACCGCCGCCTTGGGGGAGGGGGGGGAGTCGCAGAGTGTTTTGGGTGGATGGGGGCTGTGTGTGTGTGACACTGTTCCATCCATCTATCTATCCAACCATCCATCCATTTAGTAGATGCTTAGGAGAGAGAGTGTATAGTGTATCCTAATGGAGTGGCTCACCAGAGCTTGCTGATCCTCCACAGGGGTGGAGTGGAGCACGGAATGCTCCTGGATCCGGTACTGCAGCTGTTGACGCATGTCGGCCAGGGAGGTGGGGTTGGTCTTCACCCCCTCTGACACCGACGGGGACACTGTTCTCTCCTCCTGGACCCTGTCTGGGAGGAACAACACACCCGGGACATGTGTACATACGGTACCTTTCATTCTCCTGTATCACCTCCATTCATAAAAACAATAAACATATTTTGTTTTGGCATCATAAGAGATGTGTGGGGCATGTGGATAGAGAAAATAGACTGTGTAGATCGACACCCTGTGTGTGTTTTCAGGTCAGCCCTGTAAATGAATAGGCCTAGACTTTAGAATTTAGGTGGGTAAAACTGTCTACACATCCTTTTGTTGATTCAAATAACTCAAAGGCCTCATGCATACAATCACAGATCAACAATAGCACCTCACACAAGGCACCAGGCTGTCTTCCCTCAAACAGCTTTAGATCGCCACACACCTGCCCTCTTCTCTCCCTCGGGGTTGGACTGGAAGAAGAGGGACAGTGGCCCCAGGATGCTGCGGTATCTCTGCTGGATGTCCTGGGTGCAGGCCACCATCTGTGTCATGGAGGTCAGCATGTCCTGGCCATCTGCCATCCGTCGTTTGGCCTCCGCCGCTCGGGAGAGGCGGCCCACCACTTTAATTTTGCCACTGCTCATCCCCTCTCTGGTTTCAGGATATGACATGGCACTTTTGGGCATGCATGGTCACCTGGGTCCATGTTCAGACCTCTCTTGGTTCATACACATTCAGTAGCGACATGATGCACAGCGCACACAAAGACATGAATTTCTGTACCAGCTGCCTGTTATGATTCACATTCACAGGCTGTCATTTTTCATTGATAGGCTGTCATTTTTCATTTATGGTAACTTTGTGAACCAAATATCTAGCCACCCACATGGGCACAGACGTCAGTTCAACGTCTGGTTTTGATTTACATTTGGTTGAGTTGTCAACTAACGTTAACATGAATGGAACGTGAAATCAACATTACATGTAACTGGATTTAGGTTAATTCAACGGCATCACATAAAAAATTTTTTTAAAAGACGTGGAAACAACGTTTATTCAACCAGATTTTACCCAGTGGGTAGCTCCCCCCTTGAAAGGTAATGCGCAATCTTTACAGCAATGCTCTGTACTAACTAGCTAGCTAACATTAGCTTGCCAGCAAGCAATGGAAGTTGGAACTTTGTTTGACAAGTGAGCTCTAAAAATTATATACAATTAAACGAAAATACTACTTGAATTTGTCATAATTTGGAGAATACCTAAATAATTGTTGATTCATATTAATAGATAAGAAACATAACTTGCTTTACCTTTAGCTACCATTATTTCCTCATAGCCTGTTTCAGGAGGGACGCGTTGCTTGGAAACGCAAGTTCCCCTCAGTGATGTATACAAACCCTGGACTGCATTATGTGAATTGGCCACCGAGTGACTTTGAAGCCACAGGTCAGTCATATTGGCACTCCCCAGAAGGAGCAGTCCTCCATAGGATAGGAATGAATGGAATTCTACATCATTTTTTGTTGTTGTAGACAGTAACATTAGAACTTTAAAAACAAAACAAAAAATACACTTTAAGGAAATGTTTTTTATATTTAGCTCACATGTAATTTAAAACGTATGCATTAAGTAGAGATGGCTTCAAAACAGTGCCCTCAGTCACTGCAGCAGAGAGTGTACAGGACTTGTCAGGTCACTGGAGTTCTTCTGTAATCTAACAGCAAGGAATGTTCCTTCTAGTTACATTCCTTGTCTGATTGTAATCTATACAATCTATGCCCTGTGCAGATAAAAACCAACGGTCTTTGATTGATGGGTCTGTATGTAGACAACTATTTTCAATAAGCACACACACACAGGTCACTGCTAGACAAATAATAAGGTACTGCATGAGAGTTTATTGTATTATAGCTGCATTACATGAGAAGATATATTTATTCAAGTGAATTTTAAAAGCTAAAAACATTCAATGTTTATTCTGCATCAAAAAGTTCCATTGTGGGAAGTTTTAGACATTTCAAAACATCTTCAGCACCTCTAATGACTTGAGTTCTAAACCAAAAGATAGATATTACATAAAATGTCCAGAGATATACAGCGTGTTGGATATCTTTTAGGGAAATATAGGTATAGAAGGACAACTAATACTGGTACCTAGAAGATATAAAGCAAGCGACTTAATAAATGCACTGACACAAATAACAAAACAAAAATCAGTCACATTCAAACAACCCAACAAAATGACTGAATACTATGCAAGGGCTAACATACAACAAAACATTTTCCAACGAATGTTCACACAAAATAAAACATGCATTATATTTATCTCCAAAAGGTCAAAGGTCAGAATCCATCAGGATTAGTGATTCCATAACCATATCAATTAATCAGTCCCCCCCCTAAAAAAGTTAAATATTAATTAAGTCTACTAATTTAGCTCAAGTGATTTAAACATGTCTTCGACATGTTGGAAAGCAACAATTAAAACAAGTCTCTTGTTTTCATTCAAGATGACATTTCCCGAGCCCTAACCAGTTTAATGGCGAGTTATCACAAGCCGACATAAGTTAAAAACAAACTATTTATATTTATATTCAAATGGTGGCACGTCAATGAATAAGCTAATAGAATGAATAATATAGCATTTTGTGTTCTGGATTTGTCAACGTGTAACAAACAGTTATAGATCAACTTTATTTAACCTACAGCATAAAGCATACGAAATGTGATGTTATAAAAATGGTCGACATGATTCTAAATATATAGGCCTTTCCCTTTTGTCATAAAGTCTATGAAACGTGTATAAATGTTCCTTGTAACAGTAGCATTTCATGAACATTCTACCCTTTTCCGACGACACCCTCCAAAATAACAACAGGAGAATGGATGTCGAGCACTCACTTCCATGCCAACGCAGATTCACAACGTACCCTAATCTAATTAAAAAGGACATTGGGAAAGATTCCTCACACAAAACACTAGGGTCAGTTTTTAGGTATGAATCTACACAAAATCTAACAGATTAGGTCAGGTGTCACAAAGCGGATGTCGCAATACACGACAGTGGGAGGTGGATTAGTCAAAGCTTGTACGTGCACCACAATTGCTCATTGTCATTTTCCTGACGCACCTCTAATACACATACCCCGATGTTCTAGGCAAAACGTAGCTGTGATACTACTTCATCTAAAGCCTAAGGGAAGGAGGGTTAGGGATAGGGGAGCGATTGCAGCCTCAAGGAATCAGAACGACCACTGGGGGGGGTGGATTTAGGTAGCTGCTAAGTCATTCCTTTCTTTGCCCCTTTTTCAAATAAGGTGTTGTCAGCTCCAGCTTTGTATTGCTCCTGGCTCGGTAGGTAGGTTGGCGGTCCTAGTTGGAGTTCACAGGGTTCTGTATGCTGGGGTCCTGAGGTGCGGTGGCTGCCGGTGGAGGAGCCGCGTTACTGAAGAGCAGGGTCTTGAGGATCATCATGTAGAAGGGGCTGTAGACCTGCTTGTTGAAGTTGACCAGGCTTACAAAGGTGACCGCCAAGGAGGTGAGCTCCGGTTGGATCAGGGCCAGGCCTCCGGGCGTCGGGGGCGGATTCACGTGAGAGTTGGGCGTGGTGAGGAGCACCCGGAAGTACTGCTGGACCCTTCCCTCTGGAAAAGGAACAGAGAAGATGCACAGAACAAACAGAGTGATCAGAAAAACAGGCATGAGACTATTGTGAGCTATTCAATAAACGGGAGCACAATTTCCCACAGTGTACAATTGCACAGTCCATTCGGAAAGTATTCAGACCCCTTCTTCCACATTTTGTTATGTTACAGCCTCATTCAAAAATGTATAACATTTTATATTAAATCCTCATTGATCTACACACATACCCCATAATGACTGAGCGAAAAAACAGGTTCAGAAACTTGCAAATGTATTAAAAATAAAACAGAAATATCTGATTTGAATATTCAGACCCTTTGCTATGAAACTTGAAATTGAGCACAAGTGCACCCTGTTTCCATTGATCATCCTTGAGATGTTTCTATAACTTGAGGAGTCCACCTGTGGTAAAGTCAATCGATTTGATTTGGAGAGGCACACACCTGTCTATATAAAGGTCCCACAGTTGACAGGGCATGTCAGAGCAAAAAACCAAGCCATGACGTTGAAGGAATTGACAGAAGAGCTCCGAGACAGGATTGTGTCAAGGCACAGATCTGGAGAAGGGTACCAAAACATTTCTGCAGCATTGAAGGTCCCCAAGAACACAGGGGGCTCCATCATTCTTAAATGGAAGAAGTTTGGAACCACCAAGACTCTTCCTAGAGCTGGCTGCCCAAGCCAAACTGAACAATCGGGGGAGAAGGGCCTTGGTCAGGGAGGTGACCAAGAACCAGATGGTCACTCTGACAGAGCTCCTCTGTGGAGATGGGAGAACCTTCTGTAGCACTCCACCAATCAGGACTTTATGTTAGAGTGGCCAGACGGAAGCCACTCCTCAGTAAAAGGCACATAACGGCCCACTTGGAATTTGCCAACTGGCACCTAAAGGACTCTCAGATCATGAGAAACAAGATTCTCTGGTCTGATGAAATCAAGATTGAACTCTTTGGCCTGAATGCCAAGCGTCACGTCAGGAGGAAACCTGGCACCATCCCTACTGTGAAGCATGGTGGTGGCAGCATCATGCTGTGGGGATGTTTTTCAGTAGCAGGGACTGTGAGACTAGTCAGGAAAAGACCAAGATGAACGGCAAAAAGTTCCTTAGAGATCCTTGATTGAAAACCTGCTCCAGAATGTTCAGGACCTCAGACTGGGGTGAAGTCTCTGAATGTCCTTGAGTGGCCCAGCCAGAGCCCGGACTTGAACCCAAACAAACCCAGCTAGAGACCTGAAAATAGCTGTGCAGCGACGCTCCCCATCCAACCTGACAGAGCTTGAGAGGATCTGCAGAGAAGAATGGGAGAAACTCCCCAAATACAGGTGTTCCAATCTTGTAACATCATACCCAAGAAGACTCTAGGCTGTAATCGCTGCCAAAGGTGCTTCAACAGAGTACTGAGTAAAGGGTCTGAATACTTATGTAAATGTAATATTTTCATTTTTTTATTTGTTATAAATTTACAAAATAAAAAATGTAATTGTCTTGTCATTAAAGGGTATAGTGTATAGATTGATGAAAAAAAAAAATATTTAATACATTTTAGAGTAATGCTGTAACGTAACAAAATGTGGAAAAAGTCAAGGGGTCTGAATACTTTCCGAATGCAATGTAGCTTGGCTGAGAACATTGCAGTAAATATATCAAATTAAATAGTTAGTGAGCCATGTCAGGCCCTCAGGTGTTGTTTTGCTTACCCACAAGACTGCGGATAGGGTTGTTTTCCTGGGTGATGCTGGTGATCTGGCCCTTGAGTGTGACCTGGAGTTCTGGGGGCAAGGCTGGGTAGTTCCTCTCAGTCAGGGACTTGTTGAGCTCACAGCAGATCTGACCACTGACGTTCCCCAGAGCCTCTGACAGGTTAAAGTCCCTGCAGAGTGGAGCAAGACAGTCTCAATTTTCACATTGAAATGTATGTTGCTTCTACACCTGCATTGCTTGCTGTTTGGGGTTTTAGGCTGTGTTTCTGTACAGCACTTTGAGATATCAGCTGATGTACGAAGGGCTATATAAATCAATTTGATTTGATATGTTTGTGTGTGTTATGTAGAACCTACGGTCTGTGCATGCCCTCCAGGAGCACGCTGGCCATCCTCTTGAGACGCTCGGCCAGTGCGGGCAGCCCCGAGATGGGCCCTCCGATGGCGCTGTAGACAATGAGCAGTACGGAGGCCACGGCCTTTAGCAGCTGGAGCCTCCGCTGGAGCTCCCGCAGACGCACCTCGTCTGTCATCAGGGTCTGAGTGTGTTACACACACACAAAAATGGCTTTCATATATAGGGACACATCATCAACTTAAGCGACATTTTTACTTAGTCTCCCATTGACATCAATGCATGACTAAATGAACATTTGACATTAGTGGACGTTAGGATTCACCCCATGGAGACTAGATTTTAGACAATGGTCATTTGATAGACTTGTGGTTGTAAGTTGGTTGAGAGAGAGATGGTACCTTCTTTCAGACACTTGTATTCATATGGAATTCACACACATTTAAGACACACAAACAAACCCTCTAGGTAATAGCCTATATGCAAATAAACACCACAAATTCATTAGACCAAGAAGTATAATACACAGAAACAAACACCTGTCAACATCCTTGTCACCTCTATTTACACTCACACCCACACACATTTCCCCTGTGAACATTGAGCAACACCCTCATCACTTGACAAACACACTGAATGTCACCTTTTCTTAATAACAAAATACAAGTAATCCAATCCAATGGCAATCATGATATGTCTTGAATAAGCAAATAATTATTTTGAAACCATCTGTCTACTAACACACACACACACATTTCAACCAACCTCAGGCAGTGGGCTCTTGTGGTAGTCCCAGGTGAGGATGCGGATGAATCCACTGTTGAAGACCAGGAGGGGACTTGGCAGGGCTTTCCCCGCCTTCCCATGGCCGTTGGGCTGCTCCACGGTTGGCATGGAGAAAAGCACTTCCTCCAGAGAGGACTTGATCCACTCAGTGGTATGGTCCAACGCACCTGAGGAAGTTAGGACAGTCATTTGTGTGCATTTAATAGTGATTGACATCTTTCATTTAATGATGTAGAGAAATCAAACCCACGCTTCACATGCTGTACATCCCACAACTCAAACATCCCCTAATACCATAAAGCAGTACAGGCTCATAATTTAGGTCCCAGGAGCACACCAAGTTAAAAAAATGAATGAATACTATGCTGACCTTTAGGCAGTCAACGGTCAAATGTATTTGTAAAGGAACAGGGAAATGATCCAAACGCCAGTCCAATGCCAATAAAATGTTCCTCATAATAATTAAAGGTTAATAACAACGCAGACTCACTGGGAGTCTTCTCCACGATGCTCTGGAACTTGGCCCTCTCATACTCCACTGACTGCCTCTGCAGATCGGGCCGCAGGCTCTGGATGGTAAAGTTCACCATGTCCATCTTCATCAGGTCCAGCACCCGGAAGATCTCCCTGCTCAATGTAATAACACTCTCAAAACGAATGCTTCTGATTTGGCTCCAGAAGAAATACCTAGTGACTTGCCTCAACATCTGTTCTTCTAGCTTTGGAGTTTTAAAAGGATCCATTGAATTTACCAAAGGTGGACTTCAATTAAGTTGTAGAAACATCTCAAGGATGATCAATGGAAACAGAATACATCTGAGCTTAATTTTGATTCTCATAGCAAAATAAGGTATTTTTTTATATATTTATTTTAAAATTTAGCAAAAATGTCTGAAACCTGCTTTCGCTTTGTCATTGTGGTATTGTGTGTCTATGGTTACATTTTTTTTAATCCATTTTAGAATAAGGATGTAAAGTAACAAAATGTGGAAAAAGTCAAGAGGTCTGAACACTTTCCAAATGCACGGTGGCTTTAGAGAGCTAAAAGGATCAAATGGATGCCGGCCATATATGGGGATGGCTACAATTATCCAAATAAATATTCACAAGGGTTGGAAACAAAACTTTGCCCAAACGTACTTGAACATTGATACAACGTTGTCGGGGTTCTCGCAGAGCTTCTTGACCTCGTCGTCACGAACCGGGGCGCACAGCTTGCCCATGATGGTGACAATGTAAGAGGCCAGGCCCTGTATGTCCACCGCTTCCTTGTCCGCCTGCTGGCGAATCAGATCCATGTCCAGCACCTCCAGGATCTGAGTCCGCAGCCGATTGGCTCCCGGGCTCAGGAACGACAGCAGGATCTGTTCATAGTAAATGGTTTTAAAAAATGAAGAAAAGAAACAATATATAGCTAGAAGATATCAATCTTCAAAGCTATTAGCCCATTTTAAATACATCCTTATTGCGTACATTCACAATACACACACAATTGGACAGGTGAAAGAATGGATTCCACTACATAACTGTTGCTTATCCACTTGTGTCAGATCAGTGATTACTGCTCAGGGAGTTAGAAATGATACGTTTTCAAAGTCTTCCAACAGGGTCATCTTCCTGATAAGATAAGCTTTCCAACCATGGATTCATCAAGATTGAGAGAGGGGAAAAGGGCCAAAGCTCACCTCTCTGATCTCCTCCAGCAGTTTGATGGCGTGCTCATACTCTGGTGGGTCATCATTCAGCTCAGACTCCAGGCTATCCCAGAACGCCTTGTGAACTATATCTTTGACTTGCTTCTCCAAACTGAAAAGGAGATTTGAATATCATCAGTTGTCAATTGGCATTTGTGTAGCCCAAGTGATGGCCATGTTTACTGGGCGTCCATTTTGAAGTGGTTCTGAACCTGTTCTGAGGTAGGTGGGGCTGCTCCACATGAAAGTCACGGTTGACGATGATCTCGTGGGCCAGGGTCAGGTTGGACAGGTCCCGGGCAGAAGACATGACATCATCCAGTGTTATAGTTTTGGGAGGGCTAGCTGTAAATAGGGGGCATAAAAATAAAAACAAAAACAAAAGTGTTGAGAGTAGCCATTTTGGCATTTGAAAGCTCAACCAAAGTGGGGAGAGGGCACACAGTGTTGTATTCCGATTCTCTATACTCCTCCAAAGGTGATGACGACACCAATCCAATGCTTTTAAATCAATGGTGGGAAGTGTGCAAGTGCACACTTTCTGGAAATGCAATTTTTAGGGTGACATTTTGACAAGCCTAAGAAGCAGTCCTACTAGACAGGGAGGAAGGAGATCTACTCACAGGAGGGCGAGCTGTGCTTGCTGCTGGAGCAGTCACTGGTGAAGCTTTGGCGGGAGCAGTCAAAGTCGCTGGCAGACGTGATGCTGTTACAGCGGTCCGACGACGACTCGGCGTCGCTGCTGGCGTCCTCACTGCCAGTGGTGGACATGGAGGTGGGCCGCTCGTCAGTCCCAGGCATGGCGGGCTAGCGCTGCAGACAGGCACAGCAGTCATGCATGTATGTATGCATAAATGGAACATTGTTTAAGCCTACATGAGTACTGTAACATGTGGTTGAATGCACTCTCTCTCAAGTTGTTCTCTTATGGAAAAATAAGGGGTTTCTAAGTCTTGTGCAGTGGGGGTCAGGCAGTTGTAGCAAGAGCCTTGAGTTTGAGCTTACATTCATTATCTAGCTATGTAGCCTATAAAAGGCACTGGACTGGCCATGAGCTTGTTAAACCTAGTTTAACCTCCCTTTCCAAAGTCTGAGGTCCCCCAATAAAAACATTTGCACTACTTTACTGAAGACACTACTCCAATCTTTCAACTGCCCCTTTTTGGTTTGGTGTGTTACCATTACCATGTGTGTTTTTTCCTGTGTTCCTGTTGCTAGGAGAGGCAGGGTGTATAACACAGGACAGTATAACAGCTGTTAGGCCAGAGTGGCCATGGAAACCGGAGGAGGGCAATCCACTTGTGCCCCAGTTAAGATAAAAGGATCAACACACGCACAGTTTCCAAAACGATTCAGACATTAGTTGACTTTAAAGATGGTGCTGCAAAAAAAAAAGAGGGATATTATCACCATAGTTCAGCCAGTACAGCCTACTTCCACAATAACAAAACAAAGGGACAGTGTTATGAAGGGGATCGCATGAGTCTCCAGGGTAACATGATAACAGCCGGATTCTCAGCCAACCGTCCACAGATCCAGTTACACTTCACTGCTTAGATGAACAGGGTAATCATTCTCGTGTACCGCACATCGTTCCAAGCAACATAAAGGCACACTTCCAGCCATCCCGTCAATGAGATCACGTAAACAACTTGGCCTACACTTTTTAGAACAACACGTGTTGTTGAGGCAAATCACTCGAATTTAGGCCAATAGTTTAAAAATGGACCTTAAAACATTCCAATACACTATGTCGAACTACTAGGCCAACGTGCCATATACAGAAGACACAGTATCAGACGTGTGTTGCCCTGTTGGTGTTTTCTTTGCCAGATAGCCCAACAACTCCAGTCCAGAGAGCTAGGTGGTGCTTTCTTCTTATGGAGGAAGGCTGTGACTTTATAGTCTATGCCTGTGTGTAGTCTCAGTCATGACCTTCATCGTCATTCTCCTGTCAGACATGGCAAGGTCATAACCCATATCTCAAAGGTCACAAGAGAAAGGGAACGCCTGAAGTTGTTTGATACAGTGCATCTGGAAAGCATTCAGACCCCTTCAGACCCCCCCCCCCCCCCCAATCTACAAAGCAAAATCAAGTTGTAGAAACACCTCAAGGATGATCAATGGAGACAGGATGCACCGGATCTTAATTTCAAATCTCATAGCAAAGTGTCTGAATACTTACGTAAATAAAGTTTTTTTTAGTTTTTTTAAATCAACTGTTTTCTCTTTGTCATTATGGGGTATTGTGTGTAGATTGAGGGGAAAAAAATATTTATTCAATTTTAGAACAAGGCTGTAATGTAACAAAATGTGGAAAAAGTCAAGGGTTCTGAATGCTTTCCGAATGCACTGTATTTGCTTGCTAGATCAGCCCATGTCTATTGTGATACCTGAAGTGATGTGCCCTGTCCTTCCAATGAAGGATAAACAGGCAGGTGATTCAGAGAGAATTCCTAAAGCAAATGCAAGTCAAAGCATTTAAAAATGACTGCATCCCATTAGCTTGCTTAGACACAGAGGCATTGATAAGGCAACCCAGCACAACGATCTACGCTGACCTTAATCATTATCATTTTTTCCCCTTCCAAGGAACATGTGTGCGCCCAAATAGAAAAATGTTGGCGCACACAAAGACATTTAGGAGCACAATGGAAAATAGTTAAGATAATAAAGCTAGAATCCTTTATATTTCTAGGCACACTTGTTCTCCTAAATTTAAATTCCAGGTAGCACAGTAACATATTTATGGGCGCATGTGTGAGTAAAATGGTTGCACTGTAGAGCCCTGACCCAGGAGGAAAAGGAACTTCACAAAGGGTTACAGAGCAGGGATTGAGATGAAGGTCTGAAAGGCATTCGCCCATCGGCCAAGTCAGGAGTATTTTGAATGCCCGAAGATTATGATCAAGTATGATCATTTCAAGCTATATTCCCCTAGACAGGAACCAGAGAAACTAGAAAGACCAGACAACTGAAATTCTTAGCATTTTGGTTGTTAACAGTAAAAAATATATATATATCACATGCCCATTGGGACAACCACAGAGCAGGCCCAACTTGCACGGCTGCTCTGGTCACTTGCCCTGGGAAATACGGTAACCGTTAATGTCAATCCCTGCAGAGCAACTGACACGTCACCACCACTTGACACTGCACAGTGGCTATAAATAGCCTAGGATATGTCTATTACTGTAGTTAGGCGAGTTAGTTCGATATGATCACATTACAATCACAAAGTGTCCCGTAGCCACATGAAGACAAAATAGCTACCCTTGTGTGTGCAGTGCACGGACTATATCAGTGAACAACTGTGGGGAAAATAGCTTTCCATGGCAACGCTGTCATTGGTTGATTCCCCATCGCTCTGTCTAAACAGACCGTTACCATGGTTATGCCATGGATTAGCAGTCTGACCGAAGTTGCCCTAAAAAAGACGCAGTAGGCTCTACAAGCCAGGATGTTGAATAAAATGATATTTACACTTACTTTACCAGTTGTACATGCTGTTGATCCTTTTGGAGGTAGGTGGTGGAGATAAGGTAAACAACCATTTCCTGTGGATACCCTACTTTTTGCGGTGTTGGTAGTTTCTGTAACTTGTATTTTCAATCGTTTCAGGCATTGCACGTGATGCACAATATGTCCATTTACTTTTATCAATAGTTAGCATTGAAACATTTTTTTAAAAGTTACCTTGCCCAAGAGAGATTTGCGTGGTTATCAAAATGTCAATTGCATCAGTATTTTTTTTCTTTGAATATACACAACCATATACAGACCATTGTACTAAAAGTTGGGCAAAGAACACTTCCCTGCAAATGCTTTGTTTCAGATCACCTAGTACATGAGGACAAAAATCAGCAGACAACTGGTAAAGTACAGTCGTGGTCAAAAGTTTTGAGAATGACACAGATATTAATCTTCAAAGTCTGCTGCCTCAGTTTGTATGATGGCAATTTGAATATACTCCAGAATGTTATGAAGAGTGATCAGATGAATTGCAAAGTCCCTCTTTGCACCTAAATCAACCATTTATCGGATCATCAAGAACTTCAAGGAGAGCGGTTCAATTGTTGTGAAGAAGGCTTCAGGGCGCCCAAGAAAGTCCAGCAAGCGCCAGGACCGTCTCCTAAAGTTGATTCCGCTGCGGGATCGGGGCACCACCAGTACAGAGCTTGCTCTGGAATGGCAGCAGGCAGGTGTGAGTGCATCTGCACGCACAGTGAGGCGAAGACTTTGAGGATGGCCTGGTGTCTAGAAGGGCAGCAAAGAAGCCCCTTCTCTCCAGGAAAAACATCAGGGACAGACTGATATTCTGCAAAGTGTACAGGGATTGGACTGCTTAGGACTAGGGCAAAGTCATTTTCCCTGATGAATCCCCTTTCCGATTGTTTGGGGCATCCGGAAAAAAAGCTTGTCCGGAGAAGACAAGGTGAGCGCTACCATCAGTCCTGTCATGCCAACACATCCTGAGACCATTCATGTGTGGGGTTGCTTCTCAGCCAAGGGAGTAGGATCACTCACAATTTTGCCTAAGAACACAGCCATGAATAAAGAATGGTACCAACACATCTTCCGAGAGCAACTTCTCCCAACCATCACAACTATGAAATAACACATATGGAATAATGTAGTAACCAAAACAAGTGCTAAACAATAATAAAAAAATATATATAGATTGATTATTCAAAGTAGGCACCCTTTGCCTTGACAGCTTTGCACACTCTTGGCATTCTCTCAAGCAGCTTCATGAGGTAGTCACTTGGAATGCAATTCAAATTAACAGGTGTGCCTTCTTAAAAGTTAATTTGTGGAATTTAGTTCCTTCTTAATGCATTTGAGCCAATCAGTTGTGTTGTGACAAGGTAGGGGTGGTATACAGAATATAGGGCTATTTGGTAAAAGACCAAGTCCATTTTATGGCATAGAACAGCTCAAATAAGCAAAGAAAAAAATGACAGTGCATCATTACTATTAAGACATGAAGGTCAGTCAATGTGGAAAATGTGCAGTTGCAAAAACCATCCAGTACTATGATGAAACTGGCTCTCGTGAGGATCACCACAAGAATGGAAGACCCAGAGTTACCTCTACTGCAGAGGATAAGTTCATTAGAGTTACCAGCCTCAAATTGCAGCCCAAATAAATGCTTCAGAGTTCAAGTAACAGACACATCAACATCAACTGTTCAGAGGAGACTGTGTGAATCAGCCCTTCATGGTTGAAACTAGAAGCACAAGCATTTCGCTACATTCGCATTAACATCTGCTAACCATGTGTATGTGACAATAAAAAT
The DNA here is from genome assembly GCF_057628025.1 of Oncorhynchus mykiss. Taxonomy (NCBI): domain Eukaryota; kingdom Metazoa; phylum Chordata; class Actinopteri; order Salmoniformes; family Salmonidae; genus Oncorhynchus; species Oncorhynchus mykiss. Next base: position 9,653,038 of record NC_143042.1, on the reverse strand, counting down.
TTGATTTGATGGAATTGCTGGAAAAAAACACTACTGAAGGACACCAATAAGAAGAGACTTGCTTGGGCCAAGAAACACAAGCAATGGATATTAGACTGGCGGAAATCTGTCCTTTGGTCTGATGAGTCCAAATGTGAGAATTTTGTGTCTTTGTGAGACGCAGAGTAGGTGAACAGATCTCTGCATGTGTGGTTCCCACCGCGAAGCATAGAGGAGGAGAAGACGTGATGGTGTGGGGGTGCTTTGCTGGTGACACTGTCAGTGATTTATTTAGAATTCAAGGCACACTTAACCAGCATGGCTACCAGAGCATTCTGCAGCAATAGGCCATCCTATCTGGTTTCCGCTTAGTGGGACTATCATTTATTTTTCAACAGGACAATGACCCAACACCCCTCCAGGCTGTGTAAGGGCTATTTGACCAAGAAGGAGAGTGATGGAGTGCTGCATCAGATGACTTGGCCTACACAATCACCCGACCTCAACCCAATTGAGATGGTTTGGGGTGAGTTGGACCGCAGAGTGAAGGAAAAGCAGCCAACAAGTGCTCAGCATATGTGGGAACTCCTTCAAGACTGCTGGAAAAGCATTCCAGGTGAAGCTGGTTGAGAGAATGCCAAGAGTGTGCAAAGCTGTCATCAAGGCAAAGGGTGGCTACTTTGAAGAATCTAAACTACAACATGTTTTTATTTGTTTAACACTTTTGGTTACTACATGATTCCATGTGTTATTCATAGTTTGTCTTCACTATTAAAAATAAATAAAACCCATTGAATGAGGTGTGTCCAAACTTTTGACTGGTACTGTACATTCAGATTAAGTATATTCAAACGTCTGACTTTTGATGGGAATGCTCACAAAAAGTGAGCCTGCATGTTAGAGACGAGTCTTTCACTCTCAGATTCGTATAGGCTATCCGTCGTTCAGCCCTACAAGGCTGGTTACAGCAAAGGGCATTTTCAGTTAAACTGCAGTACACTGTACAAGCTGCATGCACAAAACAATATATCCACACACGCGTCACTGATAAGTACACGTGATCCTGCAGCACCAAAACAAGAGCGCTGGACAAGACTGAGAAGAGATCTGCCTGTGCCAAAAGAAACGCAAGACAATAACTATGTCGCTGAAAAGGTTTTAATTGATTGCAACGGATGTTGATCCTCGCATCTAGTTACACAGGGAGAATTGTACTGAAGCTACCCACTCCAATTAAAATGTCGCTACAAGCAATAGTTGTTATTGTTACGGATGAAGTCACAAGCGCGATCGTGCAAGCGTAGCAAGCTAACGACGTTAGATTAATCTGACAAGGAGCTAAATTGCTTTTTAACAGCCAAAAGATATACAATGTTATTCATTTGTTTGTAAACAAGAATGCTAACGCTAAATCACCAATTTATAATGGGTTCAAGTTTGTAACTAACGTTACGATTACATACATCCAGCTCAATCACACCAACAAGGATAAACATGACCCAAACAATACATTGGTAACTAGCAACATCATAGCATAGGTAACTGTTGACATGCTCAAATGGTTTCGCTATCTAGCTAAGTTCCCACCTAGCATGTGCTAATGCTAACAAAAATATACGTCGAAATATAGCTATGTTTTACCTTTTTTACGTCTCCGCTGTGGGAGACTAGGTTATACACCAAATGAGTCGTTTGTAAAGGAGGTTGAGTCTAGTTAGCTGACGGCACTTTAGTATTTTTAAAGGTCCAAGACCACAGCTGGCTTGCGGTTCGATTTGGACTAAACCGTTCAGTAGCGGTGGGGAGTACTTTGTTGGGCAACGTTAATACAAACCTAAACCGTATATACAAACAGCAATTTATGGATAGATAGCTATCATTATATAACGAATATATGTTTCATTCATCTCAATATATGGTATTATCCCCGGATTGAGCTCACTGAAAGAAAATATCCACTTCGATATATGACACGTCCATTGTTTACAGTACAATTACCTCCCTTTCCTTCTCGATGAATGGTAGGCTCTGCTTCACATGGGACTTCTTTGTTTACGGATGTGACGTTAGTGAAAGATTAAATACATTTTTACAAAACATCCAACAATACATGATGCCACATACATTGTTTTTTATATTTCGTATCCAGTACATGACATCTCGAACGTGTTATCAGGAATCCTTGGGGCGTCCCTACCCCTAAAACACTATCCAAAGATTTACAACTAACCCCTAAGCATTTTACATTACAACTTCAATGGGGGAGGGGTTAGGGACGTCCCAGGGAACCGAGAGAGCAATAACCGTGTGGAAAATTCCTCTCACAACTTTATTTGTCACCTCCCCTTATCAAGGATACTCAAAGGGACAGTAAGGACACAACCAGTTTATTTATTTTTTACATTTGACCTTTATTTAACTAGGCAAGTCAGTTAAGAACAAATTATTATTTATAATGGCGGCCGAACCTGGACAAAACTGGACCAATTGTGCACCACCCTATGGGACTCCCAATCACGGCCGGATGTGATGCAGCCTGGATTCTGAACTGATCTGATGTGGCTCCTGTGAGGCTGTCAACATTAATTTTGTAAACTTGATTTTCAAATCCACTAAATACTTAAAATATATATTTTATTGTATTTACCCTATTTTTTTTCTCACCTCCATTCCAATTCTAACAATAGAGAACAGTGTCATCATGTTAATAGTCAGCATTTTACATTACGTATGTGGACGCATTTTAAATTAAATTATGTATGTGGACGCATTTTCAATTATGTGGACAGCATTTTAAATTAAGTATGTGGACGCATTTTAAATTATGTGGACAGCATTTTAAATTAAATGATGTATGTGGACGCATTTTAAATTACGTATGTGGACAGCATTTTAAATTAAGTATGTGGACGCATTTTAAATTATGTGGACAGCAGTTTAAATTAAATTATGTATGTGGACGCATTTTAAATTAAATTATGTATGTGGACGCATTTTAAATTAAATTATGTATGTGGACGCATTTTAAATTAAATTATGTATGTGGACGCATTTTAAATTAAATTATGTATGTGGACGCATTTTAAATTAAATTATGTATGTGGACGCATTTTAAATTAAATTATGTATGTGGACGCATTTTAAATTAAATTAAGTATGTGGACGCATTTTAAATTACGTATGTGGACAGCATTTTAAATGATGTATGTGGACGCATTTTAAATTAAATTATGTATGTGGACGCATTTTAAATTAAATTATGTATGTGGACGCATTTTAAATTAAATTATGTATGTGGACGCATTTTAAATTAAATTATGTATGTGGACGCATTTTAAATTAAATTATGTATGTGGACGCATTTTAAATTAAATTATGTATGTGGACGCATTTTAAATTAAATTATGTATGTGGACGCATTTTAAATTAAATTATGTATGTGGACGCATTTTAAATTAAATTATGTATGTGGACGCATTTTAAATTAAATTATGTATGTGGACGCATTTTAAATTAAATTATGTATGTGGACGCATTTTAAATTAAATTAAGTATGTGGACGCATTTTAAATTAAATTAAGTATGTGGACAGCATTTTAAATGATGTATGTGGACGCATTTTAAATTAAATGATGTATGTGGACGCATTTTAAATTACGTATGTGGACACATTTTAAATTACGTATGTGGACGCATTTTAAATTAAATTATGTATGTGGACGCATTTTACATTATGTATGTGGACGCATTTTACATTATGTATGTGGACGCATTTTACATTATGTATGTGGACACATTTTAAATTACGTATGTGGACGCATTTTAAATTAAATTATGTATGTGGACGCATTTTACATTATGTATGTGGACGCATTTTACATTATGTATGTGGACGCATTTTACATTACATGATGTATGTGGACAGCATTTTACATTACATGATGTTTGTGGACACTTAACATTACATGATGTTTGTGGACAGCATTTTACATTACGTATGTGGACAGCATTTTACATTACGTTGTAGGACACATTTGTTACGGGATTCTTCCGTCGAAAGAGAGGCGGACCAATACGCAGCGTGGTTGAAGTTCATGTTTTTTTAATAAGAAAAACTATACATGAACAAACTACAAAACAATAAATGTGAAAACCCGAAACCAGTCCCATGTGGTACAAACACTGACACAGGAGACAATCACCCACAAAACCCAACACAAAACAGGCTACCTAAATATGGCTCCCAATCAGAGACAATGACTAACACCTGCTTCTGATTGAGAACCATATCAGGCCCAAACACAGAAACAGACAAACAAGACATCCAACATAGAATGCCCACTCAGATCACAGCCTGACGAAACAAAACATAGAAACATACAAAGCAAACTATGGTCAGGGTGTGACAACATTTTACATTACATGAGCATGTTGAGAGCTTGGTGTCCACATTGGTGTTCACATCACCAACAAACTATCATTGTCCAAACACACCAAGACAGTCATGAAGAGGGCACAACAATGTGTTTTCCCCCTCAAGAGACTGAAAAGATTTGGCATGGGTCTTCAGATCAGCTACAACATCGAGAGCATCCTGAACGGTTGCATCACCTCCTGGTAAGGCAACTGATCGACCTCCGACCATAAGACACTACAGAGGGTGCGTACGGCCCAGTACATGACTGGGGCCAAGCTTCCTGCCATCCAGGACCTCTATACCAGGCGTGTCAGAGGAAGGCCCTAAAAATTGCCAAAGACTCCAGCCACCCCAGTCATAGACTGTTCTCTCTGCTACCGCACGGCAAGCGGTACAGTGCCGTGCGAAAGTATTCGGCCCCCTTGAACTTTGCGACCTTTTGCCACATTTCAGGCTTCAAACATAAAGATATAACACTGTATTTTTTATGAAGAATCAACAACAAGTGGGACACAATCATGAAGTGGAACGACATTTATTGGATATTTCAAACTTTTTTAACAAATCAAAAACTGAAAAATTGGGCGTGCAAAATTATTCAGCCCCCTTAAGTTAATACTTTGTAGCGCCACCTTTTGCTGCGATTACAGCTGTAAGTCGCTTGGGGTATGTCTCTATCAGTTTTGCACATCGAGAGACCGAAATGTTTTCCCATTCCTCCTTGCAAAACAGCTCGAGCTCAGTGAGGTTGGATGGAGAGCATTTGTGAACAGCAGTTTTCAGTTCTTTCCACAGATTCTCGATTGGATTCAGGTCTGGACTTTGACTTGGCCATTCTAACACCTGGATATGTTTATTTTTGAACCATTCCATTGTAGATTTTGCTTTATGTTTTGGATCATTGTCTTGTTGGAAGACAAATCTCTGTCCCAGTCTCAGGTCTTTTGCAGACTCCATCAGGTCTTTTACAGACTCCATCAGGTTTTCTTCCAGAATGGTCCTGTATTTGGCTACATCCATCTTCCCATCAATTTTAACCATCTTCCCTGTCCCTGCTGAAGAAAAGCAGGCCCAAACCATGATGCTGCCACCACCATGTTTGACAGTGGGGATGGTGTGTTCAGGGTGATGAGCTGTGTTGCTTTTACGCCAAACATAACGTTTTGCATTGTTGCCAAAAAGTTCAATTTTGGTTTCATCTGACCAGAGCACCTTCTTCCACATGTTTGGTGTGTCTCCCAGGTGGCTTGTGGCAAACTTTAAACGACACTTTTTATGGATATCTTTAAGAAATTGCTTTCTTCTTGCCACTCTTCCATAAAGGCCAGATTTGTGCAATATACAACTGATTGTTGTCCTATGGACAGAGTCTCCCACCTCAGCTGTAGATCTCTGCAGTTCATCCAGAGTGATCATGGGCCTCTTGGCTGCATCTCTGATCAGTCTTCTCCTTGTATGAGCTGAAAGTTTAGATGGACGGCCAGGTCTTGGTAGATTTGCCGTTGTCTGATACTCCTTCCATTTCAATATTATCGCTTGCACAGTGCTCCTTGGAATGTTTAAAGCTTGGGAAATCTTTTTGTATCCAAATCCGGCTTTAAACTTCTTCACAACAGTATCTCGGACCTGCCTGGTGTGTTCCTTGTTCTTCATGATGCTCTCTGCGCTTTTAACGGACCTCTGAGACTATCACAGTGCAGGTGCATTTATACGGAGACTTGATTACACACAGGTGGATTGTATTTATCATCATTAGTCATTTAGGTCAACATTGGATCATTCAGAGATCCTCACTGAACTTCTGGAGAGAGTTTGCTGCACTGAAAGTAAAGGGGCTGAATAATTTTGCACGCCCAATTTTTCTGTTTTTGATTTGTTAAAAAAGTTTGAAATATCCAATAAATGTCGTTCCACTTCTTGATTGTGTCCCACTTGTTGTTGATTCTTCATATCTTTATATCTTTATATCTTTATGTTTGAAGCATGAAATGTGGCAAAAGGTCGCAAAGTTCAAGGGGGCCGAATACTTTCGCAAGGCACTGTAAGTCTAGGTCCAAAATGCTTCTTAAGAGCTTCTACCCCCAAGCCATAAGACTCCTGAACAGCTAATTAAATGGCTACCTGTACTATTTGACCCCACCCCCCACCCCATTTTTACGCCCTAAAAATTGCCAAAGACTCCAGCCACCCCAGTCATAGACTGTTCTCTCTGCTACCGCACGGCAAGCGGTAAGTCTAGGTCCAAAATGACTCTTAAGAGCTTCTACCCCCAAGCCATAAGACTCCTGAACAGCTAATTAAATGGCTACCTGTACTATTTGACCCCACCCCCCACCCCATTTTTACGCTGCTGCTGCTACTCTCTGTTTATTATCTATGTATAGTCACTACCTCTACCTACATGTACATATTACCTCAATTACCTCAACTAACCTGTGCTCCCGCACATTGACTCTGTACCGGGACCCCGTGTACATAGGCTCTTTTCTGTTATTTTATTGTTGCTCTTTAATTATTTGTTATTTTTCTATTTTCTTATCTTTTTATAAGAATGTTTTAATGTTTACATTTTTTACTTCAGTTTATGTTATTAAATACTTTCTTAACACTTATTTTTCTTAACTGCATTGTTGGTTAAGGGCTTGTAATTAAGCATTTCACTGTAAGGTCTACTACACCTGTTGTATTTGGCACATGTGACAAATACAATTTGATTTGACATTACATTACATTATTTGCTAGTTATATTTTTCCAAACACTATTTGCTCAGAAACACCTTCAGCATTGTTTCATGGTAATACCACATTCTTTGTGCAAGAGGGTTAACAATACAAGAACACTATGGTAACAGAGTTCCTCTTTTCCATCCATCATTCTCAAACCCTGTTCAGTGCAATAAACCATTGCTCTTGTATTGTCAGTTTATTACCCTGAAACAATAACAGAATTACTGGAATCAGCAGATATCTGGGCAAATAATGATTTAAATGTGAGTAACTATAACTTGTTACCTTTTCTGTCATGACAAGACATTAGTGTGATAGACATTTACATGATATTTCACATTTGTAATCACAGTATATTCTGTCCAAACAATGAAATAACTATGCAAACAGTGTGCAAAAAAAGAACATTCAACAGTCAAGTTTGGAGGTGCGAAGGTTGAACATCAAGGCACTGGAGTGATTAACCACCCTTGCTGTCTCTGCCTGGCCGGCTCCCCTCTCTCTACTGGGATTCTCTTCCTCTGACCCTATTGCGGGGACTGAGTCACTGGCTTGCTTGAGCTCTCCCATCCTTCCTGTACTCTTTGTGGGCTATACTTGGCCTTGTCTCAGGGTAGTAAGTTAGTGGTTTGTTGTTATCCCTATGTTGGTGTGGGGGTTGTGTTTTGGAAAAGTGGGTGTGGTTTGCCCTGTCCAGGGGTAACTTTGGAAAGGGCCCAGTGTCTTCGGAAAGTATTCATTCCCCTTGACTTATATATATATATATACTATATATATATATATATATATTTTTTTTTTACATTTTATTATTTATTTATTTATTTATTTTAAACAAAAATAGTGTTACAGCGTAAGTTCAAAATGGATTAACTATATTTTTTCCCTCAATCTACAAAAAATACCCTATAATGACAAATATATTATTTTTGAATTGAAAATTAAATACAGAAATATCTCATTTACATAATTATTCACATCCCTGAGTCAATACTTTGTAGAAGCACCTTTGGCAGCGATATACAATGTTCACATTGGCGGTATGAAGATTCCCAAATCCTATTTATTTGCATATCCGATTTGAATCTGTTATTTTTCCCGCAGTCTGAACAGCCTTCGTAGGTGGTTTGAAGTCAGATATCTGAGCAGCTAACCAATCGCTGCAGCTGTACATAGTCCATCTGTAAATAGCCCACCCAATATACCTATCTCATCCCCATATTGTTTTTATTTACTTTCTGCTCTTTTGCACACCAGTATTTCTACTTGCACATCATCATCTGCTCATTTATCACTCCAGTGCTAATCTGCTAAATTGTAATTACTTCGCTACTATGGCCTATTTATTGCCTACCTCCTCTCGCCATTTGCACACACTGTATATAGACTTTCTTTTTTTCTATTGTGTTATTGACTGTACGCTTGTTTATTCCATGTGTAACTCTGTGTTGTTGTTTGTGTCGCACTGCTTTGCTTTATCTTGGCCAGGTAGCAGTTGCAAATGAGAACTTGTTCTCAACTAGCCTACCTGGTTAAATAAAGGTTAAATATATATATATTTCAAAAAAGATAAACATCGGATTTCTGGACATGTGACTTGTGATTTATATACCCTCAAGTGCTTTTTAGACTGTTATTTGGCATATCTTGTTGCTTGCTAGATACTCAGTTGACAGTTTGACAAGTTGGATCATCTTATCCTTTGAGGCTTTAAAAGTGTTCTTCCACTCTGATTTTAAACATTCAAATCAACTGGGAAACGTCCATGGCAGGCATTGTTGTCACTTTAGCTTGCTATGCAAATTCTGAGTGAACGGAAGCACTACTACCAATCAGCCTACACTACTGCTCTCACACACACACACCTGTCATTACTATGACAACTAGCATAGCCTTATAGGCAAATGACTGCTGTCTGAACACCCATAGATCTGATTTGGTCACTTGTAACTTGCTGTTTGGACAGTCAGTATTCCAAAACAGATTAGAGCATTAAGGCCTGCATTGTGAACAAGGCTTAAGAGCTTTCCACACCTGGATTGTGCAACATTTGCCATTTATTCTTTTAAACATTCTTCAAGCTCTGTCAAATTGGTTGTTGATTATTTCTAGACAACCATTTCCAGGGCTTGCCATAGATTTTCAAGTAGATTTAAGTAAAAAATGTAGCTTGGTCACTCAGGAACATTCACTGTTTTCTTGGTAATCTATATCCATTGGTAAGCAACTCCAATGGATATAGATTTGGTTTGGTGTTTTAAGTCAGTGTTTCCCGACCCTGGTCCCCGAGTACCCCCAACAGTACACATTGTTATTGTAACCCTGGACAAGCACACCTGATTCAAATTGTCAACTAATCATCAAGCCCTCAATGAGTTGAATGAGGTGTGTCCAGGGCTCCAATGAAAATGTGTACTGCTGGGGGTACTTGAGAACCAGGGTTGGGAAACACCTGGTTGTGCTGCTGATCCAGCTTCTGCTGTTTGCCTGCAGCTATGCAACCCTGACCTGTGCCTGCTGTTTGCCTGCAGCTATGCAACCCTGGCCTGTGCCTGCTGTTTGCCTGCAGCTATGCAACCCTGACCTGTGCCTGCTGTTTGCCTGCAGCTATTCAACCCTGACCTGTGCCTGCTGTTTGCCTGCAGCTATGCAACCCTGACCTGTGCACCGGACGGACTACCTTGGTGTGCTGCTCATCCACTTTCTGCTGTTCTGTCTGCGGCTATGGAACCCTGACCCTTTCACGCTACATTGTCCCGTACATCTATAACCACTATAATTAGAATTAGACCCTACTGGTCGCCTATATATGTTTGAAAATCTAGAAGAACGATCTGGCCTTAATGCCCATGTATTCGTATAATCTCCTCCCGCCACAACCAAAGCCAGGTTCCTCTCTAGGTTTCTTCCTAGGTTCCAGCCTTTCTAGGGAGTTTTTCCTAGCCAGCGTGCTTCTATATTGCTTGCTCTTTGGGGTTTTAGGCTCAGTTTCTGTAGAAGCATGTTGTGACAACTGCAGATGTAAAAAGGGCATTATAAAACATTGTATTGATTGAACTTCACAGGTTGGTGCTTATGGGTCCTGTTACATGGAAATGTCTCACTACAAATGTGTCACTTAGCCCCAAAACCATTTATTTAGATTCTGAAAAGTTTTGTATCCTTTATTTCTTCTAATGTAATCACATGAGCGACAGGCGTGCTCAAGTCCAAACCACCATCCCTGGACTTTAAAGTTCTTTCGCCAGGTGAAGTAACTCATGTATTCTTCCTCGTTCTGGTCGAGAAAGAGAAGCTTCTTTGCCAGCTCCTCTGTAGAGGAGAAGTCATCCACATGGATGAAAGAGTCCCTTGGGATAAATTGCTCGTAGTTGTCCCTGGATGGACCTAGAACAACGGGCACTGCTCCCAATTTCATAGCGTTGAACAGCTTCTCTGTAGCATAGTCTTTGTAGATGGAGTTTTCAAATGCCAGGTAGAATTTACAGCTGGACAGCGTCTTTGAGTAGTCTTCGTTTTCTAGGTATCTACTAAAATGTCTCCCATAGGCCTCTACTTTGACATGCCTACTGAGCTCGTTGAACACCTGTACCCTCTTGTAGTTTGGGTTCCAGTTGCTCACTACCCAGCAGACTAATTTGTCCTTCTTGGGCAGCTCAAAGATGTTATCCTCACTTCTTACCTCGACAAGCGACCCATATGGAACCTTGATGTCAGAATCCAGTCGATAACTGGCAGTCAAATTGAACAAGTGGTCAACACCAGGGATCCTGTTTGTGTTAGCCGGTGATTCTGCATTCCACCACACCCATTTCTGGAACCATGGACGTTGCTCTTGGGGCATGTTCTTCAGGTCTCCATGGATGTCTCTATGGTGGAATATGACACCGTGCGCCTTGCTGTAAAGGTTTTTATCCACTGTTAGGTGACAGCCTTTGATGTTAAAGTAGGCACAAGAGTCTATGTCAAAGGCATGACCAAATGGCCACATCCAGATCAAAATGATAGTGTCTGTGTCTCCGTCATCATCGGCCTGAATGGCTGTCTGTGCATGGTGTGTTTTTTGCCCTGTGTGGTTCCCTGCTATACTTACTTGAGGGCAAGGAGAACAACCAGCCTTCCCCTCGTGGGATGCCTGGTCAGTAGGGCATGAAAGGAACTTGATCTGGGGTTTGTAGTAAATTAAGAATATTCCCACGAAGCATGCCATAAAAAAACAGCCAATCAGAACAGGCCGTAGAACCCCCTGAGAAGCCGGAGTGGACATAGCTTGACCTTTGAAAGAGAAAAGAGACCAATCAAAACCACTCTAGAATATCAACAACAACTAAAATTATTTATGGATGTGAAATACATTATAATAATGGTAGTGATTGGTTATAGCTGAAAAAGTAGTTAGATAGAAAGATTGCTTGAATGTATTATATAGCCTGAGCATGTGAAAGTTGGGTTGGTGTGTCTATAAAGTTTTTAAAAAGTCACATTTGAAAAGTCTTCCATTGTGTTGTTATAGATATTTGGCATTAAATCAAGAAAGTTTTATGCAAATGCATGCTAATTCATATTGTTAAGGTTAAAATTGTAAAGGTTATAGACAGTTTGAAGTTAGGATAGCCTGATGTAGCATCTAGAATTTTAAATGTTTTACCATTGAAGTTTATGGCCATTTTAATGCATTGCGTTTTATGCAAATATGGCTGTAGTACAAAACGTATAAATAGTATAAAAAATATCTTCAAGTAACCTGCTGCGTATTCCAAAGATGAGTTAGTGTTGATAGCTCAAGCGGTTTAACACTAGGAGAGCCAATAGCGTCATGTTGAGTCAAAACAGAAGCCTTTTTAATGTCCCCCCGTCCTTAACTTTCCCTAAATTAATATTTTTAACACACTGTCGTTGTCAGAATCTTAATGTGACAAAAATAATTTGTGTTATAAATGAAAGCAGTTTTAAGAGGACGTCATTTTTTCCCCCTGCCCCTCAATCACTGCAGGTCATTCCTTGGCAGTCAGCCTGTGCAGCTGATGATTGCCCCCACTCCCCCTCTCTGAGCTTGAGGGTGTCAGGTGCCCATCATTACGTACACCTGTTACCATCATTACGCGCTTCATGGGACTCACCTGGACTCTATTACCTTATTGATTGCCTCCCCTATATCTGTCACTTCCTCATTTTCTTCACCATGTCTGCATTAATGTTGTTTTGTTCCCCGTCCAGACATTGATCCTGGTTTTTTTCATGTCCGTTTATCCATTATATCTTCACTCCCTGTACTTGCTTCTCATCTCCCAGCGTCTGTCCTCACACTAAACTATGTATATTAAAACTAGTTTCCCACATATATAATAAAGACAAGATTAAATTGACAATAGTCTGATGGGTGAGAATAGTATCAATTGTTAAATTGTATATGACAAATCCAATGAACAGCTGCAGCTTGGAATTGACACAGAGGCAGGTAAAAGATGGGCCAAAAAGTTACTTTTGTCAAATTCTCCTACAAATCACAAGCAGGTAAGATGTTTTGATGTCTATATAGTATCAGAAAGAGCAGATTATGCAGTTCCAAATCACTTATCCTTGCCACACAACTCTTAAAAATGACTTTTTGAGTTACTATATATTTGAAGATATAACTTTTTAGCAAAATTAAAGGGAAAGAGGGATACCTAGAACGGAATGACTCAACCAAAATGTGTGTTCTGCATTTAACCCAACAACTCTGAATAACAGTGATCCCATCCATGCCTCCTCCACGTGAACTCAACACTCAAAGAACAGTAATATATTTAAATAGAAAATATGCCATTCTGTTCTTTTGAAATGCTTTCCCTTAAATTAATGATGCTCCTTAAGACCTGTCTTTAACAAATGAATTATCTTTGTGACAGTGTTTATTTGAAATCAATTAACACTTGAATTGTGGGGTTTTAGTGTTTTTTCATTTGTTCATATAGCCTGCAGCGACAAACAAATTAACATGCTATGGTGTTCTTTCATATACATTTTCTTTCATATTCTAATGTTACCTAAGACCTCCATAAACTCAATAAAACGAAAGGATATATTAAATGTATTCATTAGACTGTTATAATGCTGGCTTTCAAAGGATGACCGAAGGGGGGTCCAAGGATCCCAGAATTTTCTAGCGTTCAGCGCTAGAGCTGGTGACATATTAATTAATTTCAGGAAGCACATTAACTATTTATATGACAATACACCAGGGAACAAAGAATGTAAAATGCATCACTAGTGAAACTAAGGTGTCGTTCAGTGCTGTTGATAAATTCAGCATTCATGAGGACAGTCTGACTATCCTGTATGACGATGTATACAGTATGTACAGAAAACCCAAACAAACGCGTTGAATAACAGATTCAGTGTGTGGAAGAGAGACTCCCAAAAAAACCAAAAGTGTTCTGAAGTATCTGAGCGATATAAGAAAGATTGGAAACATTTACATGTATTTAACCCTTTTTTCTTGGAACGAAACAGTCTCCATATACAGTGTCTTCGGAAATTATTCAAACCCCTTGACCTTTTCCACATTTTGTTACATTACGGCCTTATTCTAAAATTGATTAAAACATTCATCAATCTACACACAATATCCCACAATGACAAACCAAAAACAGCTCTTTAGAAATTGTTGCTAATTTATTTTAAAAAAACAATTGAAAAATCACATTTACATAAGTACCCTTTACATCAGTACTTTTTTGAAGCACATTTGGCAGCGACTACAGCATTGAGTCTTCTGGCGTACGACGCTACAAGCTTGGCACACCTGTATCTGGGTAGTTTCTCCCATTCTTCTCTGAAGATCTTTAGGCTCTGTCAGGTTGGATGGGGAACATTGCTGCCCAGCTATTTTCAGGTCTCTCCAGAGATGTTAGATCTGGTTCCTGAGCGCTCTAGAACAGGTTTTCTTCAAGGATCTCTCTATACTTTGCACTGTTCATCTTTCCCTCGATCCTGACTAGTCTCCCAGTCCCTGCCGCTGAAAAAACATCCCCACAGCATGATGTTGCCACCGCCACGCTTCACCATAGGGATGGTGCCAGGTTTCCTCCAGACGTGACGCTTGGCATTCAGGCCAAAGAGTTCAATCTTGTTTTCATCAGATCAGAGAATCTTGTTTCTCATGGTCTGAGAGTCTTTAGGTGCCTTTTGGCAAACTCCAAGCGGGCTATCAGGTGCATTTTACTGAGGAGGGGCTTCCATCTGGCCACTCTACTGTAAAGGCCGATTGGTGGATTGCTGCAGAGATGGTTGTCCTTCAGGAAGGTTCTCCCATCTCCACAGAGGAATTCTAGAGCTCTGTCAGAGTGACCATCAGGTTATTGGTCACCTCCCTTGATTGTTCAGTTTGGCCAGGCGGCCAGCTCTAGGAAAAGTCTTGGTGTTTCCAAACATTTTCAATTTAAGAATAATGGAGGCCACTGTGTTTTTGGGGACCTTCAATGCTGCAGAAATGTTTTGGTTCCCTTCCCCAGATCTGTGCCTCGACACAATCCTGTGTCGGAGTTCTACGGACAATTCCTTCAACCTCATGGCTTGGTTTTTGCTCTGACATGCACTGCCAACTGTGAGAACCAAGTACAGGGAGTGCAAAGGTAATAGTAAATAGTACAAAGCAAGAAACACGAAAAGCGCACAGACATGAAACAGATTCAATAACACCTGAGGAAAGAACCAAAGGAAGTGACCGATATAGTGGAGTTAATCAGGAAGGTGATGGAGTCCAGGTGAGTCTCATGAGGCGCAGGTGCGTGTAATGATGGTGACAGGTGTGCGTAATAATGTGTAAACTGGCGACAACGAGCGCCAGAGACTAGACGTGACAGTACCCCCTCCCTGACGCGCGGCTCTTGCCGCAGGACACCAACCAGAGGGATGATCCGCTCCTGGTCCTCAGGGACGATCGCTTCTGCTGAGCCACAGAAACTTGCAGAGCTAGCTGAGTCGCAGGAACTAGTCAAACCAGCTGAGGCATGAGAGTATTTTGAGATGGCATGGGATATTGTGTGTAGATTGTTGAGGAAAAACATTTATTTAATCCATTTTAGAATAAGGCTAAATGAATGTACTTTTGTTCATTTCTAGATTGGCTCTTGAGTGCTTTGTTGGGAGCTTCTGTGTGTGATCTGTCTGGAATGTTCCAGAAGAGTATTTTCCAGTTTAAAAAATGAATAAATTATAGCATCACCCATAGTTTTGAACAAATTACTCTTGTGCTACCCTGTGAATACGCCAAGTGCACTTTGAGCGATACGTCTCAAACAATGACCAACAATCCCTTGGACAAGACCAACCTGTACAACCATGTTTTCACATAAAACTCATATCAAAGTCCATAATCATACCAATCATTAACTAGGACCCATGCCTCATTAACTTCCTTTTCCTTAGCCTTGTCACAAAAATATCTCTGGTCACTTATTATACTATATCATAATATGACAAAGTCGTCTTTAATCAACAGATACTAAAGTAAAAAATAAAATAAAATATATATTTTTTTACAATTTGTTAATTAACAAATAGTTTATTAATGTGAAGTACAAGATTCCGTATGATTTTTGATTACCCACAATGCTCTTATTTAGAGTAACAGTTATACATAACCAGTCAAAACATTGTCATTACTTCTAATATAATGAATAGTTCCTCCTCCGAGCCAAGTTGTCAAACTTACCTTGGTATCCACAATGCCAGGAGAAGATGAAGTATTGTATCACACTGTCTACGTATACCATCCAGGTGTAGAGATCAGTGAGTTGACTGAGTGACGCAGCCAAACGCCTTGTGCCGAGCTACTCTCGGAGACAGGCAGGTTAGGTAAAAAGGTGTGGCTGATATTTACGTTTCCTCTTCACCTGGTTGTCTGATGCAGGCAGGAAGTTTATCAAAGTATGAGTCTACTTTTATCATAGTTATTTAGACCTAACTCCACATTCAAAAAAGTGAACTTGGAGCATAGTCTATTCTCTCTAATGATTTCTAATCATTTTTTATTATTGTTGAAAGCTGTCAGAGACACTGTATATAATACAAGAAGGAGCAATTAAATGGTTGGTCCACACCCCCTCGACAATGAGTAGCCTACAGTACGTAGTGTTTGCATCAACACCATCAACAGGTGATTTTACCTGACAAATAGAGCCCTCAACAGTTTTGTGCCTGCATCCATACAACTTTAACTTCTTTGGTCTTGTACAGTATCTTTCATGTAGTGTGTGAATTCTACTATTTGTTGTACTGTAAATTATTACCCTGTTGTACTCCAAGTTCATTGTTTTGAGTTGTATATCATTTCTATGCCAGTTGTATGGACACATCGAAGTAACTTTCTAGTTCACTTTCCATTTGAAGAACAACCTATGCTAATTTGACATTGGAGTGTGAACCTGACAAATGCTGGACACACCATCAACAGCACGGTCATACCCCTATGCTTAAAACTGGTTTGATGAGATCTTAACCTGATGTAACAAGAAGAAGAAAAGTATTTTATTATTTTTATTCCCAAGTGACCTTGCCTGTTTCAAATTGTCTGACTCATCCATGGTTATGCCCACTAAGAGAACCTGATTTTAGAAGATCAAAAATACAAAACAATACATGATAAGAATTAAGTATTTTAAATAACTTTGGATTTAAAAATATATATATTTTTAGATTATGTGTAACAAAAGAGCATTCCCACTGAGCACACTGGTTAAATCAACATTGTTTCTACGTCATTTCAATGATGTTGGTTCAACGTGGAATAGATGTTGAATTGACGTCTGTGCTCAGTGGGTTAGTCTCTTATTCTCTGTTATAAAACCAACACTGAAACTGAACATAACACCACCACCTCTATTGTAATTTACTACGTTTGATAGACAAATTATATTCAATATTGATTTATCGCCACAATGAAATTAGTCATTTTCTCTTCCTTAAATAAAACTTGAGTTCTTCAAATTACATGACAATGAGTGAGTGTTGAGGGAATGCGTGTTGGACAGTAGGTCGATAAGCATTAGGTCAACAAATGTCTCCCCCACGTTTTGGTAACATTCTGCTTCTGGTTTAGTCTAGTAGGAACCATGTCAGTTTGTGGGCTTGACTAGTGCAGCAATGCTGCAACAGGAACTATGTAGATGTGGTCAAGTGAATCATGTCTCATCACTGAAAGCAAAATGATTCGTGGACCTGTATTCAATTGCATTTCATTCTCCGATATGGGCAGTGGAGTGCATATTCTGAACTGTTCAAGCAGGTGGAAATGGTGTGGCTGCTGTGAGGTGGTCAACATTAATACAAATATCCACAAATCTTTAAACAATATTTAAAATTCATTGCATTCTCACATCAATTTCAATTCTCTCAAAAAATACAAAAACAGTATGATGTTCAGGAACAGCACTTGTACATTACGTGATGTTAATATGGGTCATACTTTACATTACATGACGTTAATGTGGGTAACATTTTACATTACATGACGTTAATGTGGGTCACATTTTACATTACATGACGTTAATGTGGGTAACATTTTACATTACATGATGTTAATGTGGGTAACATTTAATATGTTTTGGTAACGAGTCATATTACACGTTCCCCCCTCTTTTCTCTGTCATGTATTTATTATTTTATTTTACCTTTATTTAACTCGGCAAGACAGTTAAGAACAAATTCTTATTTTCAATGATGGCCTAGGAACAGTGGGTTAACTGCCTTGTTCAGGGGCAGAACAACAGATTTTTGCCTTGTCAGCTCGGGGATTCAATCTGGCAACTTTTTGGATTACAAGCACAACGCTCTAACCACTAGGCTACCTGCTACCCCAGATTCTCCTTTCAATAAATATTGAGGGTCTTATTTTGGTGACATGATGATCGAAGCTTGGCTGCCATTTGACAAATAAAATCATTCTCAAATGTTGGTCCATAATAATCTCATCATGTAGTAGACTGTCTACAAACGGTTGACTAGAGTGCACCTGCCAATATCAGAGTGGACACTATTGTTAAACCCACGGACCATTTTTGTGACAAAACCATCAGTTGGCCTAGAGTTGAAAATAGAAATGGAAACATGTTACGTGAATTAAATTCCTACATGTTTTAATACCAATTTAATTAAACACTTTGTTCACTCCTAAGAATTTGTGAGACTCTTATTTGCATAAAATGGACAGAGACCAGTCTCAAAACCAATCTGTAGCGTTTATTCTCGAGAGTACTGAACATGAAACAATTTACAACAGGTTATAAACTGAAAGTGACGTCATTAGTTTTCAACCTGTCCCGTCTCTTCTCCACCCGGTACAACGGCAGTATAGTTCTCCCACCACTTTAGATCATTTATGACCGAGCCAAGGTTTTCCTGTGTAGATAAGTATTCTAGCCAGTCTGACGATAAGTTCATTAATTTCTACCAAGGAACAGACAGTCATTGTTCTAATTCTTGATTATATTTACACACATTATATTCAGTACTAGGATTAAAAGAAAATTCATACATCTATACAGTAACATAATAGTATTCTGATTAGTCAGTCCTGATTGAAATGTATACATAATTAGTCATTATTGATAAAAAAATCCCTTAACAAAACCCCTTTAACTTGTATTTTTTCAGTATATGGGAATTTAACAGCTAAAGTTATTTGTATGTGCACTAAGTATTTACACGCAGACTTTTATCTGCAACATGTCAATTTGGTGGAAATAACTCTGATGGGAAAATGCCTATATTGGATTTATGCAGATTTTAGAATATTGGCATGGAAAACGGTCAATTGGTTGGAAACCTAGCTATAGAAACCCCAAATCAGTGGTCAACAACCTTTGAGTCACGATCACTTTCGCAGTCAAAAAGCAAGCAGATCTACCTCAGATGTTTTTTAACATGACTTAAACAATGTAACATTAACCTAATAGAAACAGTTCTGTAGGAATGATGTTTGGGCAGTAGGCCTAATGCATTATCACAGCATATTGGCTATATGTCCTGCCTGCCAATATTGCATTTCTCAGACCAATAGATCAGTCGAATATGAAAGTCAAAGGTAAAAAAACAAAAACATTATTACATCTGGCTGAGGCTGATGCCACGCAAGCACTCGATCGCAACACAAACACACACACAGACAGACAGGTTGTTACATATGTAAATAGAGACACACATGCACACAAACACACACAGTTGGCCTTGTGGTGTTGAATATTGTCCTGGATGTGTTTTGTTCTGCATTGTTGTCTTGTTGTTCTTTGTTTTTGTCTTTTTATTCTTCTTTTTGTTGGCAGTTGGCCCGTCGGTGGGTGGTTGTTTGAATTTGAAAACAATATAGATCAGTTGGTGTAGCACTGTGAGGCACTGAGGACCTTGCATTGAAATAGTTAGCTTTTTATTTTACTGGACTTTTGGTACCTGCATCTGATGGTCATGGTGCTTTCAAGACAACTGGGAACTGGGGAAAAAAACGAGGTCAAATCATAACGTCAGTGATCTTCAGGTCGGAAAGTCGGAGCTCTAGAAAGATACCCGAGGATTCCGAGTTAGATGACCATTCAAAATGATTTTCCCTAGTGGGGTCGAGTTCCTTGAACTCGTGTCTTGAACTCACTGAAGTCGGGAGTTTCCAGGTGTTTTGAACAAGGCATTGTCTCAGTGAAGGGAGAGAGCAGCAGAGGGTCAGCCTCTCAAGGTTCTTTGCTCTCAATGTTCAATTCAATTCAATTCAAGGGCTTTATTGGCATGATAAACATATGTTAACATTGCAAGTGAAGTAGATAAACAAGTGAAATAAACTAAATGTACAGTAAACATTATACTCACAAAGTTCCAAAAGAATAAAGACATTTCAAATCTCATATTATGTCTATACAGTGTTGTAAAGATGTGCAAATAGTTAAAGTACAAAAGGGTGAGACTGACCAGAGAGGGGACACCGTCGTCCGCCTGATGGCGAAAGTCGAGTCGCACCATGACCAGAGAACGTGAAATATTCCTCGATATTAAAGTTGACGCAACGACCTGCTAATAGTAATACAAATTCAGGGCTATCAAAACACTTGGCTACTCATTCATTTCAGCTGCAGTCAAGTGGAAGTAGGGAGAACCACATTTTGTGTTTTGTAATAGTGTTGAATAAAAACAGTGTTGACAGTGCGGAATAAAAACTTAAACATGAACTAACTCATAAAAACAGTGTTGACAGTGCGGAATAAAAACTTCAACATGAACTAACTCATAAAAACAGTGTTGACAGTGCGGAATAAAAACTTCAACATGAACTAACTCATAAAAACAGCAGCTCTTTGCTGTATTCGTTGACAGTCTCTCTGGGGTCATGGTTTTAAAAGTCCTTAATTCCTATAGTATCAAACTTTGCTGTGGAGGCGTTGGAGGTACTATGATTTGAGCTATCCGATTGGGCAGCGCAGTAGCCGCACTCGATTTAGCCACAGATCTTCCCGGTCCGCCAGGGAGGGGGAGTTTGTTTTCAGACAAATGGTTCAAAATGGGAACACTTTGCTTACCTGGTCCACAGGGCTTCTGAATCAAGTGCACCTACCAGCAACAGCCAACACGAATACAAAAAGGAGTGCAAGCCTTTATCGTTGGCTTTTCTACAGAAACTCCCCCCTCATACTCATCTGCAGGTCGAGCATTTGTTCGCCTATATCTCAGTGTGTATACAAAACAGTAGGAACCTGCTCTTTCCATGACATGGACTGACCAGGTTGAAGCTATGCTCCCCTTTTGTGTGCATCCCAGAAAGAGTGGCTGTTGCATTGAATTTTAAGACCCTGTTATATTAAATGAAGTGTCCATTTAATATAGGCCACAGAATTCAATAACAGATTTTTTTATATGAATAAAGACTTATCGTGCTAAAATATCCCTCCGTGCACTCTGATTTCTAGGAAGATTGGAACCCGCTTAACCCCAACATTTCTCCAAGTTTTCCCCATAATTTTAAAGCCTTAGTCATTTTGTTGCATTGACAGTCATTTCTGAAGTTACATTTGTGATTCAGTTCTCTAATTTTAAACCTCTACCTTATTACGTGAACTGAACTCTCATTTTAATATGGTGAAAAACCATTCCTTATCAAATATTTTTCTTAAAAAAAAAAGAAGCTTTGAACATTAACAGTCAAATCAGTGTAAAAGCTAGTGAGCTGATTCTACTCTTCTCTGAAATGTTCTAGTGTTTTGTGGTGAAAAACTGAGTATTATTTTTATTTTTTACCAAGTTACACTTCTCAAGAAAGTACCAAATTGGTGGAACGACCCTAAACCATTCCACACCTTTTCGTCCAGCATACAATACTCTTCACACAGCCACATTGTCGACCACTACAAATGGGTCACTTAATCTAAATAAATGGATTTGGGGCTATGAAAACTTTTGTATCCTTTATTTCTTTGAATGTAATCACGAGCGACAGTTGTGCTCAAGTCCAAAATACCCTTGTTGAACTTCAAAGTTATTTTGTACCGCAAGTACCGCATGCATTCTTCCTCGTTCTGGTCGAGAAAGAGAAGCTTCTTTGCCAGCTCCTCTGTAGAGGAGAAATCATCCACATGGATGAAAGAGTCCCTTGGGATAAATTGCTCGTAGTTGTCCCTGGATGGACCTAGAACAACGGGCACTGCTCCCAACTTCATAGCGTTGAACAGCTTCTCTGTAGCATAGTCTTTGTAGATGGAGTTTTCAAATGCCAGGTAGAATTTACAGCTGGACAGCGTCTTTGAGTAGTCTTCGTTTTCTAGGTATCTACTAAAATGTCTCCCATAGGCCTCTATTTTGACATGCCTACTGAGCTCGTTGAACACCTGTACCCTCTTGTAGTTTGGGTTCCAGTTGCTCACTACCCAGCAGACTAATTTGTCCTTCTTGGGCAGCTCAAAGATGTTATCCTCACTTCTTACCTCGACAAGCGACCCATATGGAACCTTGATGTCAGAATCCAGTCGATAACTCGCAGTCAAATTGAACAAGTGGTCAACACCAGGGATCCTGTTTGTGTTAGCCGGTGATTCTCCATTCCACCACACCCATTTCTGGAACCATGGACGTAGCTCTTGGGGCATGTTCTTCAGGTTTCCATGGATGTCTCTATGGTGGAATATGACACCGTGCGCCTTGCTGTAAAGGTTTTTATCCACTGTTAGGTGACAGCCTTTGATGTTAAAGTAGGCACAAGAGTCTATGTCAAAGGTGTGATCAATTGGCCAGATCAAAATGATAGTCATCCTGAATGGTTGTCTGGGCATGGTGTGTTTGGTTCACCATCTGGTTCCTTGCCCTACATACTTGAGGGCAAGGAGGACAGCGAGCCTTTCCCAAGTGGGATGCCTGGTTGATAAGGCATGAAAGGAACTTGATCTGGGGTTTGTAGTACATGAAGGATAAGCCCAGTAAGAATGTCATCATCAGAACAGGCCGTAGACCACTCTGGGAAGCCGGAGTGGACATACCTTGACCCTTTGAAAGAGAAAAGAGACCAATCAAATCCACTCTAGAATATCAACAAAAGCCATCTTATAAAATGACAATACACCATGGAATCCAGGGAAGAAAATGCACAAGGAATGCAAAATGCATCACTAGTGAAACATACCAACATTCAGTGCTGTTGATTAATTCAGCATTCATGTTGACCATGTGTCAAACCCATTCCACAGAAGATTGAGTGTCTGTAGGTTTTCGCTCCTCCCTTGTACTTCATCGATTTATTAAGGTCACTAATTAGTAAAGAATTCCCCTCACCTGGTTGTCTAGGTCTTAATCAACCCCAACCTGTTGCTGCTGCTGTTTCTTCAAGGTTTGTTGGCAGACTACACTCAAAAGGTGCATTGTCTCCACCTACTGTACAGGGTGGTGAGAGAAAAAAAACTAACCCAATGTGAGGATTTTACCTTTATTTAACCAGGTAGGGCAGTTGAGAAAAAGTTCTAATTTACAACTGTGACCTGGCCAAGATAAAGCAAAGCAGTTTGACAAAAACAACAGAGTTACACATAAACGTACAGTCAATAACACAAAATAAAATAAAAATAGAAAGATCTATGTACAATGTGTGCAAATGTAGAAGAGTAGGGAGGTAGGCAATAAATCATCCCTAGAGGTAAAAATAATTACAATGTAGCATTAATACTGGAGTGGTAGATGTGCAGATGATGATGTGCAAGTAGAGATACTGGGGTACAAAGGAGCAAGAGGTTAAGTAATAATATTGGGAGGAGGTAGTCAGGTGTGCTATTTACAGATTGACTGTGTACAGGTACAGTGATCGGTAAGCTGCTCAGACAGCTGATGCTCAAAGTTAGAGAGGGAGATATAAAACTCCAGCTTCAGAGATTTTTACAATTCGTTCCAGTCATTGGCAGCAGAGAACTGGAAGGAAAAGCGGCCAAATGAAGTGTTGGCTTTGGGGATGACCAGTGCAATATCCCTGCTGGAGCGTGTGCTACGGGTGGGTGTTGCTATGGTGACCAGTGAGCTGAGATAAGGCGGGGCTTTACCTAGCAGAGACTTATAGATGACCTGGAGCCAGTGGGTTTGGTGCTGAATATGTAGTGAGGGCCAACCAATGAAAGCATACAGGTCGCAGTGGTGGGTATTAAATGGGGCTTTGGTGATAAAACGGATGGCACTGTGATAGCAAACTGGATGTAGGGGGCTATTTTGTAAATGACATCGCCGAAGTCAAGGATCGGTAGGATAGTCAGTTTTACGAGGGTATGTTTGGCGGCATGAATGAAGGAGGCTTTGTTGCGAAATAGGAAGCCGATTCTAGATTTAATTTTGGATTGGAGGTGCTTAATGTGAGTCTGGAAGGAGAGTTTACAGTCTAACCAGACACCTAGGTATTTGTAGTTTTCCACATGCTCTAGGTCAGAACCGTCCAGAGTAGTGATGCTAGTCGGGCAGGAGGGTACGGGAAGCAATCGGTCGAAGAGCATGCAATTAGTTTTACTAGCGTTTAAGGGCAGTTGGAGGCCACGGAAAGAGTGTTGTATGGCCATGAAGATTGTTTGGAGGTTTGTTAACACAGTGTCCAAAGAAGGGCCAGATGTACACACAATGGTGTCGTCTGCGTAGAGGCGGATCAGAGAATCACCAGTAGCAAGAGCGACATAATTGAAATATACAGAAAAAAGAGTCAGCCTGAGAATTTAACTCTGTGGCACCCCCATAGAGACAGAGGTCCGGACAACAGGCGTTCCAATTTGACACACTGAACTCTATCTGAGAAGTAGTTGGTGAACCAGGCGAGAAAGTCATTTGAGAAGCCAAGGCTATTGAGTCTGCCGATAAGAATACTATGATTGACAGAGTCTGAAGCCTTGGCCAGGTCGATGAATACAGCTGCACAGTAATGTCTCTTATCGATGGTGGTTGTGATATCGTTTAGGACCTTGAGCGTGGCTGAGGTGCACCCATGACCAGCTCGGAAACCAGATTGCATAGTGGAGAATGTACAGTGGGATTCAAAATGGTTGGTGATCTGTTTATTAACTTGGCTTTCGAAGACTTTAGAGAGACAGGGCAGGATGGATATAGGTCTATAACAGTTTGAGTCTACAGTGTCTCCCCCTTTGAAGAGGGGGATGACCGCGGCAGCTTTCCAATCTTTGGGGATCTCAGACGATATGAAAGAGAGGTTGAATAGGCTAGTAATAGGGGTTGCAATGATTCCGGCGGATAATTTTAGAAAGAGAGGGTCCAAATTGTCTAGCCCAGATGATTTGTATGGGTCCCTATTTTGTAGCTCTTACAGAACATCAGCTATCTGGATATCTGGGGTGAACCAAGGGCTATATCTGTAGTTCTACATTTTGGGGCATGCTAATTTAAGATGGAGCACTTTTGAAGAGCAACCAGGCTTCCTCTACTGACGGGATGAGGTCAGTATCCTTCCAGGATACAAGGGCCAAGTTGATTAGAAAGGCCTGCTCGCTGAAGTGTTTTAGGGAGCGTTTGACAGTGATGAGGGGTGGTCATTTGACCGCGGACCCAGTGCGCACACAGGCAGTGATCGCTGAGATCCTTGTTGAGGTGTATTTAGAGGGCAGATTGGTCAGGATGATATCTAAGAGGGTGCCCATCGTTACGGATTTATGGTTGTACCTGGTAGGTTCCTTGATGATTTGTGTGAGATTGAGGGCATCTAGCTTAGATTGTAGGATGTAGGTCACCTAACAATACGAACTCTGAAGATAGATGGGGGGCGATCAATTCACATATGGTGTCCAGGACACAGCTGGGGGCCAAGGGGGGTCTATAACAACTTCTACCTTAGCTTCTAAATGCCACCCGTATTGATTAACCAATGAGAATGTACATTTAATTAGCTGAACTTTACTTTGTTAATTAGACCAGGTAATACTATGGAAAACATTATTTAAGTTACTTACATTTATTAGTTTAAATGGCCATATTTAGTCAAGTACACGTTAGTTTAAAAGACAGAGCAGCATCAAATAGAACATGATTAGAGTTTCTACTTATAGTAATTAGGGAGACTGAATGCATGGGTGAGCAGCAGGCCAATTATCTAACTCACCACACCTGGCTGCAACCTGAGCAATCAACTTGGTAGCAAACCATTAAGGTCAGGCTCATCTAAAATGGTAGAGGCCCCTCTATCTGCGCTATAACTTCACTACGGCAAGTAAAAAGGGTCAAGGGGTCAGAGGACCTAGATGACAGACGTGAGGGAGAGACTTGAAGCTGTGGCTAGCGATCAATCGTTGATCAACAAACAATCAAACTGTTCTCGGTGTGCCGGTGGTTCGGCACTGGATCAAATATGGTAGATAGTGATGGAGACGAAAGTGAAGCAAGTATGGAGTATAGTGGTACAAATAAATGTAGGAGTAAGAAAGAGAAATGAAGCGAGAGAGAAAGGGAGTAAAGGTTTGAAGGGGAGCGAAAGGTCTATGGAGGCAGAAAAGGATGTTTGAGGAGAGCAACATAGCTTCCAACGCTAGCAGCAGTTCAGAGGTAGAGCGTGCCCAGGAAGGGCAAGATAATTTGAGGGGAGCATGGAGGTGAGGAGGCGCATATCGTGATTCTGAACTTTAGGGAGGAAGGGGAAGTTGGGGCAATGAGTTGACGGCTGTGATAAAATAGTTGATTGGGGAAGTTGTCCATGCTAAAGTGTTAAGAGACGGGAGCTTGTTGGTGTTCTGTAAGGACATGGCACAGAGGGGAAAAGTATAAGGTGGTGTCAAGCAGCTGGACTCATCAAGCAGGGAAACAGTGGATTAAATGGGTGATACCAGGAGTGGGGGGTGATGGCCGAGGGGCCAGAATTGATTTAGCCACAGGGAAAGAGTCTGCCTTGGACCTCACTCTGGTATCTAGTGTGATGGTGGGAATCTGTGAGTGGGAGGTATGGGAGGAGTTGACAGTAGGGAGTGATCCTTACCCCATAGTGTTCCCAGTAGGGAGGAGGAGGTGTCAGTGGCTGGAGTAGGCAGGTGGGTGTTTGGAAGGGCAAGGTGGGCTCAGTTTCAGGAGCTGAGTGAGCAGGTGATGGCTCAGGTGGATATGAGAAGAAGTGGATAGTATGAATAACTGGGTGAGAAGTGTTAGTGGGGGCAGCTACTAAGGCTATACCTAAGAGTTCATGGAGGAGGAGGAAAGCAGTCCCATGGTGGATGGAGGAGTGTGGGGCAATGGTGAGGAGTTGGAACAGGGCATTTAGGGTACTGAAAAGGACTCATAACTTCCAACATCTGATTCAGTATAAGCAGGCCCTGGTGAGGAGAACTATCCTTCAGGTAAAGAGGTCATGTTGGCGTCGGTTCTGTGACACCATTGGAAGGGGCGACACCCGTGGGAGATGATTAAGAGGATGAGTGAGTGGGATTATCCAGTATTGACGAGTGGGAAGGATGTGGCAGTAATAGATGAGAAGGCAAAGATGATGGCCAAACTATTTGTCCAAGTGCATAGCTCCACAAATATGTCAGAGGAGGGGGAGAGAGAACGAGAGAGGAGCATCCTGGAGTGCTGGATAGGATGGAGGATGTAAATGATGCGTTGAATGCACCATTTACCATGACAGAGGTGAAAAGGGCAGTAGATAAGGCTGGGTTAACTTCACCTGGGAAAGATGAGGTGTGCCATGCTATGTTGGCCCATCTTTGTGATGAGGCACAGGATAAGGTGTCGGTGTTGTACAACAGAGTGTGGGAGGAGGGGAACTACCAGGCAGCTGGAAGGAGGCAGTAGTGTAAACAAGCCAGGGAAGGACCCAATGAGGTCAACAAGCTATCGGCCAATAGCTTTAACATCACATGAATGTAAGATTACGGAGAGGCTAACTTTCTTCCCAGAGTGCAGGGGGCTAGTATTGCCACATCAGAGTGGACATCAGAGTGGGTTCAGGAAGGGGAGCGGAACCATGGACCCAGTGCTCTTCTTAGAAGCAGAGGTCAGGAAGGCTCAGGTCAACAAGGAGGCAGTTGTAGCTGTCTTTGTTTGATGTGGAGAAGGCATATGATATGATTTGGAAGGAGGGGTTGTTAATCAAGCTTGGTATTATGGGGGTAGGAGGAAGAATGTACAACTGGATAGAAGATTTCCTGTTCCTGGTGAGGGTGGGGAAGTCGATCCGGCAGCTACCTGGTGGATAACGGTACACCACAGGGGAGCGTGATTAGTCCTCTGTTGTTCTCAATCATGAGCAATTATGTTTACTCTCAGGTAAGGATAGATATTGGGAGGTCGACTTTTGCAAATGATGGGACCTTATGGAAGAAATGTGCCATACATAGTCAGGAAGGTACAGGAAGCAAATGATGAGGTAGAGCGATAGCATTAATGTGGCGATTCAGGTTCTCTGTAGAGAACTCTGTGTTCTTTACCAGGTGAATGGTGGTAGATGAGGTATGCTTGAGGTTATATGGGAGAAACTTGGAGAGAGTGGGGGCCTTCAGGATCCTTCGAGTATACGTTGACTGACCTGGGCAGAACACGTTGAGAGAGTTGTGGGATAGTGTAAGAAGGTGCTAAATGTGATGTGCTGTCTGATGGGGAAGGAGTGGGGGGGCTGGGCGTTCCTCATTGAGGACCATGCATGTTGCATTGATCCGGTCTCACGGGGAAGGAGTGGGGGGCTGGGCGTTCCTCATTGAGGACCATGTATGTTGCATTGATCCGATCTCACGGGGAAGGAGTGGGGGGCTGGGCGTTCCTCATTGAGGACCATGCATGTTGCATTGATCCGGTCTCACGGGGAAGGAGTGGGGGGCTGGGCGTTCCTCATTGAGGACCATGTATGTTGCATTGATCCGATCTCACGGGGAAGGAGTGGGGGGCTGGGCGTTCCTCATTGAGGACCATGTATGTTGCATTGATCCGGTCTCACGGGGAAGGAGTGGGGGGCTGGGCGTTCCTCATTGAGGACCATGTATGTTGCATTGATCCGGTCTCACGGGGAAGGAGTGGGGGGCTGGGCGTTCCTCATTGAGGACCATGTATGTTGCATTGATCCGGTCTCACGGGGAAGGAGTGGGGGGCTGGGCGTTCCTCATTGAGGACCATGTATGTTGCATTGATCCGGTCTCACGGGGAAGGAGTGGGGGGCTGGGCGTTCCTCATTGAGGACCATGTATGTTGCATTGATCCGGTCTCACGGGGAAGGAGTGGGGGGCTGGGCGTTCCTCATTGAGGACCATGTATGTTGCATTGATCCGGTCTCACGGGGAAGGAGTGGGGGGCTGGGCGTTCCTCATTGAGGACCATGTATGTTGCATTGATCCGGTCTCACGGGGAAGGAGTGGGGGGCTGGGCGTTCCTCATTGAGGACCATGCATGTTGCATTGATCTGGTCTCACGGGGAAGGAGTGGGGGGCTGGGCGTTCCTCATTGAGGACCATGCATGTTGCATTGATCCGATCTGTAATAGACTATGGCAGTGTAGCGTATGGTTCAGCAGGCCGGACCTCATTGCAAAGGCTATATCGTACAGGGGCAAGGACTCTGTAGTGGTGTGTTTCGGACCACCTGTGTCTGAACTACAGGTGGAGCTGGGGGGGATATGCCATTGCAGATTAGGAGACAGCAGCTGGCAATTAATTATTGGATCAATCTACAGGGACATGGGGTGTCTCATCCTGCGAAAGGGATTTTACAGGCATGCTGGGAACATGAGTGAAGACAGAACACGAGCTTTGGGTGGGTGGGTAATACCCAGGTGAAGGAGATGGAGCTGTATGGAAGGGAGTTTAGTCCAACGGTAGCTATTCCTGTAAACCCACCATGGCTACTCCCACCCCCAGTAGTTGATCTAGAAGTGTTGGAGAGACTACAGAAAGACATGATGTTTTAGAGACGTCTGGATACTGTGTATCAGGATTTTGTAGCCACTTACACAGATGGTTCAAAAGATCCAAGGACAATACGTACTGGGTCAGCATTTGTAGTGCAGGAATGTGGGGTGGCAGTCAGGAAATGTATTACAGATCATCTGACTGTATATACGGCGGAGCTGATGGCCACACTGTTGGTCTTGCAGTGGGTGGAGGAAGTCAAGCCAGACAGAGTAGTTATTTGCTCTGATTCATGTGCAGTGTTGATGAGTCTCGAGTCCTTTAGCTCACATAGCAGACAAGACCTGCTTTATGAGGTGCTACAAACCTATTGCAGGATTAGACAAATTAGTATACAGATAATATTTACTTGGGTCCCAGCCCATGTGGGCGTGGAGGGCAACAAGGCAGTTGGCTAAACAAGCACTTAGTAGTGGGGATGTTGGGGTTGTAGTTCCAATGAGCAAGGCAGAGGCAAAAAGCCTGATATGGACAGTGATGGTGCAGAGATGGCAGGAGCAGTGGAATAGAGATACTAAGGGCAGGCAATTATTTAAAGTACAAAGGAGTCGGAGAGGCCGGCAGGAAGGGATCTAAGAGAGGAAGCTATTTTTACAAGATTAAGGGTGGGACACAGCCAGTTGAAAAATACCTTAAATGTGATGGGATAGCATCCAACAGGAAAGTGTGATTATTGCCAGGAAACAGAGACCATGGAGCAAATATTGCTACACAGTGGGCAATGTCAAAGGGAAAGACAGGCTGAGCTCTAGTATGAGGGAGTAGGGGACAAAGGAAATGAGTTTAAAGAGTATATTGAGTAGAATGTGATTATATATAAACTCAAATATTTTTTTTAAGAGCAACATGACTGGCAGGTAGGATTTAGTTTCTCCCGGTCTCTGGCCCATACGCCAGTACAGTAGGTGTCGGTAATGCACCATAATGTTGGATGCCAACCGCCAATAAACCACACTGAAGAAGTAAAATGGTGGATAACTATGCATGGCAATGAACTAGTGCACTTTTTCCAAATCACACTGTATAGCATTTTAGGTTATAATATACAAATATAATAGACCAGGCTAAGGCTGCACCATTACATGCCCAAGTTATCAAACTCACCTTGGTATCCACAATGCCAGGAGAAGATGAAGTATTGTATCACACTGTCCCCATATACCATCCAGGTGTAGAGATCAGTGAGTGACTGAGTGAAATGCCTTATCCCTAATACGTACCTTTCAGAGAGGGGACCGGGTCAGGTGAAAAGACATGGCTACATTTTATGTTGTCTCGTCACCTGGGGTGTGTTCAGTTCACCTCAACGGTTGCTACGTTGCGTGATGGTTTGTGATGGTGTACTGTATGACACGTTTTCCCAAAATGGTGCGCACCGTTCTTTAACCTTTCTGATCTCCCCATCCCGGATCCGGGATCGTGAATACAGACTCAAGCTCATTACCATAACGCAACGTTAACTATTCATGAAAATCGCAAATGAAATGAAATAAATATGCTAGCTCTCAAGCTTAGCCTTTTGTTAACAACACTGTCATCTCAGATTTTCAAAATATGCTTCTCAACCATTGCAAAACAAGCATTTGTGTAACAGTATTGATGGCTAACGTAGTATTTAGCATTAGCATTCAGCTGGCAACATTTACACAAAAAAACAGAAAAGCATTCAAATAAAATCATTTACCTTTGAAGAACTTCAGATGTTTTCAATGAGGAGACTCTCAGATAGCAAATGTTCAGTTTTTCCTGAAAGATTATTTGTTTAGGACAAATCGCTCCGTTTTCTGCGTCACGTTTAGCTATGAAAAAACCCCTGTATCCAGGATTGTGTAAATCTATCAGCAAGCTCATTAGCATAACACAACGTTAACTATTTATGAAAATCGCAAATGAAATGAAATAAATATGCCATCTCTCAAGCTTAGCCTTTTGTAAACAACACTGTCATCTCAGATTTTCAAAATATGCTTCTCAACCATAGGAAAACAATCATTTGTGTAAAAGTAGCTAGCTAGCGTTAGCATTTCGCGTTAGCATTTAGCGTTAGCATTAGCGTTAGCATCCAGCACGCAACATTAACAAAAACATAAAAGCCTTCAAATAAAATCATTTACCTTTGAAGAACTTCTGATGTTTTCAATGAGGATACTCTTAGTTAGATAGCAGATGCTCAGTTTTTCCAAAAAGATTCCTTGTGTATTAGAAATAGCTCCGTTTTATACATCACATTTGGCTACCAAAAAAAAATCCGAAAATTCAGTCCTCAAAACGCGAACTTTTTTCCAAATTAACTCCATAATATCGACTGAAAACATGGCAAACGTTGTTTAGAATCAATCATCAAGGTGTTTTTCACATATCTCTTCATTGATACATTGTTCTTGGACACATGCTTTCTCCCCTGAATCAAATGGTAAAGTAGAAGCAGCTGGCAATTGCGCACCGAATTCGACGCAGGACACCAGGCGGACACTTGGAAAATGTAGTCTCTTATGGTCAATCTTCCAATGATATGCCTACAAATACGTCACAATGCTGCTAAGACCTTGGGCGAACGACAGAAAGTGTAGGCTCATTCGTTGCGCAATCACAGCCATATAAGGAGAGAATGGAAAACAGAGCTTCAGAAATTCTGCTAATTCCTGGGTGATGCATCATCTTGGTTTCGCCTGTAGAATGAGTTCTGAGGCACTTACAGACAAAATCTTAGCAGATTCTGAAACTTCAGAGTGTTTTCTTTCCAAAACTGTCAAGAATATGCATAGTCGAGCATCTTTTCGTGACAAAATATCGCGCTTAAAACGGGAACGTTTTTTATCCAAAAATGAAATAGCGCCCCTAGAGCTCTAACTGGTTTTAACAACCTTTGATGTACGTTTGGTACCATTTGGTGGTTGTGGCGAGGTGTGGCTTGATCAATACGGGTGTGAAATGGAAGTGAATGAGGGAAAATTATTGGAGGTGGCATGTGCAGTAAAGTTCTCGGAGCTTGCACCGATGGTCAGGATAAAGATTAGTCTGACGGTAGGCGTGACATTTTTTGACAAAGTGGACCCCTGCCTTTTTGCTGATCCATATGTGGTTTAAGGGTGGGTGAAAACAAAGTTGGGTGCAGTGGAATCGGTGAAGGTAACCCGAAGTGGTCTTGTGATAATTGTTTGTGTTTCTGCCGGTCAGAGGGAGCGGGCGCTTCACCCCACACTAATTGGGACGAGAGCTGTGACTTGTTTTGCTCTCAAGAAAAGGGCACCATTGAAAGGAGGGATTACTGGGTAGCAGTAAATGTGAAAGTGGACCAGCTGAAGGGAAAGATTCCCGGTGTTTGTGATGCTTGTCGTTTGGTGTGACGCACACATGGTGGTGTGACGCAAACATGGTGGTGTGACGCAAACATGGTGGTGTGAATGGTAAAACAGAAGAGTCATTGTCTGTTCTTTTGAGTTCTGATGTTCAGTATTTGCCTGACAAACTGATGTTAGGAAAGGTCAGTTATCCCGTACAAACATTGGTGCCGAATCCATTACGTTGTTACAGATGTCAAGCTTATGGGCATGTGGTAGCAGTGTGTAGGTGTGAGGTTCCTAGGTGTGAGAAGTATGCAGAAGTTGAAACAAAGGAATGTATGGGTGCCTATAGGCCTGGGGATCAGAAGTGTCTGATGAGAGACAGGTTGAGGTTACCAGGGTTAGAGTAGTGTTGAGGAAGATGGGTCAAGGGGAAGGGATCCTGAGAGGATTTGTGTGAGTAGTAGATCTGTGCCATCACAGAGGGATAGGTCATTGAGTGATATACTGTATGCTTCAGTAAGACTGGCTTTTTAGCGCTCATCAATGGACCGATGGACTGCAGAGATGGAGCTTAAGTCACAGAAAAAAGAGGTTGTGGTGGCAGCTGCAGCGGAGTATTTAGGTGTACGAGATTTGACCAGTTACAGGGTGTTTTGAGTGGTGGTGTCCCATCCTTCCAGGCCATTGGCCTGAGGTAGGACCAGATAGGTTTGAATAGGGTGGTGGGTTTTTAATGTGTAGGGTTAGATGGCAGGGTTTGTATTTTTCCCCTTTTTCCACTCAAAGTATAAGGGATTTATACCCTTGTGTTAGATGAATTTGGTAACTATGTGTTCATTAACCAATTCAATTAAAACACTCTGTCTGTTTCTAAGAATTTGTAAGGTTCTTATTTGCATAAAATGGACAGAGACCAGCCACTAAATTAGCCAATAGTGTTTATTCTTGTTAGCTCTGCCCATCATTTCATGTACATTGGTTATATACCTCTCATTTCGTCATAAATGTCCCTCCTCCTCCCTGACAATGACAAAGCTGCTTTTCAATTCCATTCCAACACATACATATTGCTTATCATATGCTACCACATGTTACACAATCTACTGCAAGCCCAATGGTTTCTCCCCTCCCTGGTTGGGGACGAGACATATTTCCTGTTGTTAGTTTCACTGTAGTCACAAGTTGTCTGTCACAAGTTGTCTGTTAACACTTCCTCTTTGCCTATGTACAAACATTCTTCATCAGACAGGGTATAATTATATTAGTTATAATTCTACGTTAAATGTATACATCATTTAGTCATTATTCATAAAAATCCCATAACACCTTGTCTAGTTGGTGGAGGAAATGCAACATTTATTGGATGCCAACCGCCGTTAAACCTCATCGAAGAAGAAGCTACGTCACATCCTTTTTCACGATGGCGGGTGATTTAACTCTGAGGTTTAGACGATTGAACAGTCAAACACGGAGGCTTTGTGAAAATGTTCAACCAGGTGAGAAATTAAAATGAAAATACTTAGGTTATAAACCGTAACAAGCTTTCAACTTTTTGTTTTCATATCCAAAAACACAGCCAGCGTGCAAAGCTGTGTTCTCTCATCTGACTAGCCTAACGTTAGCTAGTTAACCTCGTTGGTTAAACTGCTAGCTAAGCCATTATAAACACATTACATTCTAACTTAGCTAGCTACATGTCATGTTTTATGGCTTATGGCCACAACCCTTATATTTTACACAACTGAGTATACTGAAGTTAAACAACCATACTAGAGGCTTGTATTTAATATTGGAGTGAAGGGTAACGTTAGCTAACTAACTAGATTCAGGAAGGTGACGTCATCACACACGGCGTGGCGACATCCCACAAAAATCAACAACCCCCCTCAAAAATCTGAACTGACAGGATCCAACAGCTGTCTTGGCAGATTTGAACTCTATCGTGTTGTTGTTTTATTTATTTATTTTGCATGCAGTCGCCATACTGTTGATGAAATATGTCTGCGTCTACTACCTGAATATGTCATCACATAGGATTCTCTGGGCCCTTCCACGCTACACAACTGTGGCTCAACATCCTCCAGGCACTGCAGATACAGGTGGAGGTGCGACGTGGCGGCGCCACCTGTGTGTGCACCCTGACTGTTTCATGGGCTCGGATGCTGTAGACGCTGTGTTCAGCTACCTGATGCATAACGTCTTCTTCTGTGCCAGCGAGGTGTCACGTCTCAAGGCCGCCAGGCTCTGCCAGGCGCTCATTGAGGCCAAGGTGTTTGAGGCGGTGGGGACCAAGCTGTTCCTCCAGGACTAGGAGGCCACTTTCGAGGACACGGGCTGCAGCCTCTACCGTTTCCAGGACTGCAGCTCGCTGCCCGGCTCAGCCATTAAGGCTGGGAAGGATGGGGACACAGAGAATATGGCCCCTGAGGACTTAGTGGGGAAGAGGAAGAAAGGCTCTAGGTTTGTCTGAGTCACAAACATGCACACCCATTCTCATTCTTTATTTTTCTTTCTCACACACGGTTTTACTATACTACATCATCACTGCTCACTCTCTGCAGACTGAGTGAGCTGAGGACCATCTCCAACCCCCTGGCGCTGGGCCCCTCAGACCGGAGGGTGGAGAGGCTGCTGAAGATCATCAACCTGCAGCCCTCCCTCCCTAAGGCCATTACCAAAGCCCCCACCACCATCTTCCTTTCAAAGACAGGTGAGATGACAAAGCCTGGCTGTCTCCACCTGGCCATGTTCGAAATTACTATATTAGAAAAGATAATGTACTTTTCTTTTTTCCCCTTTTCCATTCTTTGTATCCCTCCATCCCTCTTTCCCCCTCCCTTTGTCTTGTCCTCCCTTTTTCTCCCTTATTTTTTTCTTTCCCACTCTTGCTTGTCATTCTAGCCCCCTCTCTCCCTTCTCCTCTGTCCTCAGTGGTGGTGGAGGAGGTGTGGAAGCAGCAGACGTTGTTGCAGACGGTGGAGCTACCCGTGCTGGGACTGCATCCTGGCGACTCCGACCCGGGGGGCCCAGCCCCGTCCCCAGGCTGCCGCCCTGCAGCTGCTGCAGACGGTGGAGCTACCCGTGCTGGGACTGCATCCTGGCGACTCCGACCCGGGGGGCCCAGCCCCACCCACAGGCTGCCGCCCTGCAGCTGCTGCAGAGCCACCACCAGGACCTGGTCATCTCCAACACCTGCCTGGACCGTGAGCTGCCCCAGACCCTCAACCTTCCCGAGTTAGTACCTAACCTACCGCCATATTATTTAATGGAAATGATACTAGGAATTCTAAGCATTATTTTGTTGGTCAAAACCAGGGATTGGAACCGGTTTATGGAACAGAACACTGAAAAAGTCATTTGAGGAACGGAAACTGAACTGGGAATGAAAGTGATCTCGTGTTCCGGGAAACAGAAACATTATTTTCAAATCTTTTAGAATGGGTTAATAATGTTATTTTTGTTCCAAAAATATTCTTAATATCTAGTATATAATTTGGTATAAAGTTATAATGCTAGTAATGGCCTAAACACATTCCAGTTCATGTCATGATGTTCAGTGCTTCAAGCCAAGCTTGTCTCTCTTTCTCCCCCTACCGGTAATAGTGCAGGCGCGAGATGCGACTAAAATATCTGACCAATCAACATGTAAAGAACTAGCTTACGCTTCCATAGAAAGCTTCTCCATCAATGCTAATGTGTTGAGTAAATGAATTAGCTATTTTGTAAAAACTGTTGATTTCACTGAATGAAAAGGAACTATATGAACCGGTTCAGAACTTTTTCTGGTCGGAAACCTGGAACGGAACACATTTTTTAAATTTTGGTTCCAACCCCTGGTCAAAATATTAACAACCTCCCATTAAATTATATTTAAGCTCTTTTGACATTAAAAGAAGGCCCTGAAGTTGGCTTCCTCTCCCTGTGACACTGTAGGCTGGACGCATTGCTGGTGGCAGCCGCCGACTGCCTGGAGTTCTTCCCTGACCAGCTGATCGTGTTGGCGGGGGAGCACCTCCTCTAGCAGGGCAGTACCACAGAAGAGACCAAGGGGGCAGAGAGGCGGGCCGGCCAGACGAAACTGCTGTTTGACACCATGGCCAAGCACTACGGAGGCCAGGAGAGGTCCCCGCTGCTCACCGCACGCTACCTGGATATCCACACGGCCGTACTGGACCTGCTGGGTGAGACTGGCTGGTTGAGGAATTATGGTGGGGTGTTGTGTGATATAGTGTTTTCATCATGTTTGACCCCTGTGTCTGTACATGTCTCTTTGACATACACTCCCACCCACTCTCTCCCTATTATTCCTCTTCCTGTGTGTGTGTGTGTTCTCAGACTGTGGGAAGGTGGATGATGCTGTCAGGGCCTATCAGCTGTGTCTGCATCTGTTGGAGCCTGCTGGGAGAGATGAGCTGAGGAGGCTCCTGGCCTTCATGGCCACAGCAGCCCATCCGGATGCATGCCGTCTGCACAAACAGGTAATCTTACTCCAAAACCATTGTTTCTCAAATAATGGGTCAGGGCCCAATGATAAATACTATATACATCAGTGGTGGGCCAATCATACCCTGCGATGGTGGGTGTAGGTTTTTGCTTCAGCCAAAGTGGTAACACTGGTGGTCCACTGTGTGACGGACCACTCAATATGTCCAGACAGACAACAGAGCCCTGGTCAGCAGGACATTTCTGAAGGTCATCGTGCAGAATAAAGAGCTATCTCGTAACCCGGAGCGAGAGGCTGCTGATGTTTCTGATGGACAACCACACTCAGCTCTTTAAGGTAGGCACCTGAAATCCCTGATCCTCTTCCCTGGCCCTCTTTTGACAGACCTTTGCCCGCAGTTCTCCGATACCAAAATAAACAAGTCTAGGGCTGCATTGTTGAACAGAAATAGTAGCTACAGAGGGAGGCTTTAAAGTCAGGATTTGGACACCTTGCCTTTGGACACTCCAACGGCAGGGAGGAGGTACTCCAACGGCAGGGAGGAGGTACTCCAACGGCAGGGAGGAGGTACTCCAACGGCAGGGAGGAGTTACTCCAACGGCAGGGAGGAGTTACTCCAACGGCAGGGAGGAGTTACTCCAACGGCAGGGAGGAGTTACTCCAACGGCAGGGAGGAGTTACTCCAACGGCAGGGAGGAGTTACTCCAACGGCAGGGAGGCGGTACTCCAACGGCAGGGAGGAGGTACTCCAACGGCAGGGAGGAGGTACTCCAACGGCAGGGAGGAGGTACTCCAACGGCAGGGAGGAGTTACTCCAACGGCAGGGAGGAGTTACTCCAACGGCAGGGAGGAGGTACTCCAACGGCAGGGAGGAGTTACTCCAACGGCAGGGAGGAGTTACTCCAACGGCAGGGAGGAGTTACTTCAACGGCAGGGAGGAGTTACTCCAACGGCAGGGAGGAGTTACTCCAACGGCAGGGAGGAGGTACTCCAACGGCAGGGAGGAGGTACTCCAACGGCAGGGAGGAGGTACTCCAACGGCAGGGAGGAGTTACTCCAACGGCAGGGAGGAGTTACTCCAACGGCAGGGAGGAGGTACTCCAACGGCAGTTTTAATTTGTTTGGTGTATTTCTGACATTGCCTGATACATTAAGTGCAGCATGTATATCATTTGTTTGTGAATAAAGTAACCTTTTATCAACCCTTCTCTATCCATAATGGAAATAGACCCCCACATCGCTGATTGATGCTGTGAGGAGAACGCTGCAAATCCTGCAGCAAGGAACAGATCCAAACAACATTGCGAGTGAGTTCAATCCAACTTGAGTACATTCAGGCCCACTTGATACTTAATTTTAGGACTTGGTGATCTACAGTATATGCCCTTTTGTGCTTATGCTATTATCATAACAGTACAACATAAAATAGTGAGTCGTCCCTACTCTTCAGTAATGAAATAAACCACCATCAGTGTGGTGTTCATTGGGCACGAAATGAAATAAAACCGACTGAAACGGGCAGGAACTACCAATGAGAAGCTCATTTCCGTTTTCCGTGATGTGTTCCCTAATAAATACACCTCTGTATTGACGCCCTTCTCCTCATTCTGTTGCAGTGTTTACGTTCTGCCAGCAGGTGTCGCTGCAGCAGTATGAGGATCAGTGCGAGGCGGCAACCCTGGAGAGCCTGAAGCAGCTGATCAGGGACATCAGCCTGAGCAAGGCCCTGTCTGTCAAGGAGAGGAGGAGGCTGGTCAAGGAGTTCCAGAAGCACCATCCATAGTCTTCCTCCAACACTTCTCCTCCACTTTCTAGGGGGGAAAGGGAATGTAATGAGTGGTGGTAGACCCAATCCAAAATCAAACCTTACCCCCGCCATGCCTTTGTAGTTTTGGAAGGTTTGGATTAGTTATAAGCAATTCCAGGTATAAGTGTTCCACTTACCAATCAGAGGGTAAGGTCATTCCAGGGCTATGTTCAGTTGCTAAATGTTCTTGAACATTACAGATTGAAATGAGCCGATGTGATTCCTTATTCTACATGTCAGAGGCATGTTTGATCTACATAGCGTATTTATATCTGAACGTTCAATCCTGCTGAACGTGCCCCTGGTCTACATAAGGGCATACTGCATAGAGGGGTTAATTTTGGAATTGGGCAGTAGGGATCCTTGTCGCCTTAACAAGCGCGTTTGTTCTTCGTTATGCCAACATTTTCCACAGTGCTGGCAATAGTTTTGTCCCAAGACAGGATACAGTAAGTTTTTGCCAGGTGATTATCAGAACTGTTCGTTACATGGGATGAAATGACTCTTCTGATTTGATGTTGGCCTAGTTAGTGTTGTCTTTTAGTGATGTTACTCTTACAAGGCTTTGCTTTTCAAGCCTTCTTATGACTTCGGCTTCAGGAATGCATTTGCACTCGTTTGTAGGCCATAGTATGTTAGTGGTATGATAGTAGCAATGTTTTTGTTCTAACAAGGAGAGATGCACTAACCCAGGTGACTCAAGGGTTTATTTCTGGTGAATGAGAGCATTCTCTGCTTTCCTTAGCTGATGCCTGTCAGGAAAACCTTTTGATTTTGTTAATCTACACAGGGGA
The DNA here is from genome assembly GCF_057628025.1 of Oncorhynchus mykiss. Lineage (NCBI taxonomy): Eukaryota > Metazoa > Chordata > Actinopteri > Salmoniformes > Salmonidae > Oncorhynchus > Oncorhynchus mykiss. Next base: position 9,613,228 of record NC_143042.1, on the reverse strand, counting down.
GAATGTGTAATGTTGGTGAAACATTTATCTAAAACTAACAGGCATAGGATCTAACTGAATTTATTCAGGGCTGGTTTTGGTATCAAGTGGCTAGTTTTCTAAGGTAGATTTTATTTAGGGACTGTAAATAGTTTAGGCTGGATATTAAGCTTGAAGAGGAATCTCTTTTGATGAGTAAGCATGACACTTTATTTCTATACCTTAAATGAAATGTAACACAATTATTGTGTTGACAGTCTCAATAACAAATGACGTATTGTTTTGGATTTCGTTGACTGCATCTTCTAACTGGTCAGGGGAATAATGCTGGTAAATGTAGAACTACTTTTATATCTGTATATTTTCTGTTGGGGACAAACGGAATTATTTGAAATGGTATTCATTTAATTATTTGTGGAACTGTTTCCCACTGCTGTCAAGAACATGTTTCATATGTTACTCATAGAGTTGACACTAACTATTCTATTGGATTGTAATAGGCTTTGATTGCATGGGTTTGCCAGTTTAATCATAAGGTGGAATGTTTAAAATGCAGCCAAAAGTTTTTTATTTTGTAGTTTGTTGGTGGTCTTACAAATGAATGCTTCGTCTCAAATAAGTGCCATGTTTTTAGCTTATCTTGAAGGTTGAGTGAATTAACTTATTGAAATGAGTGTAAATCATACAATCCAGGGGTGTATTCATTAGTTGCACACCCTAGGAAAAAGTTGTGCAACGAAAATTAGTTTCTGTTGGACAAATTCAAATGGGTCCCTGTTTGTTTCTGTTTTCCTCTGTGTGGTTCCTAGTGAATACACCTGGGTTACTTTTTGTGAGTTACATTGTTAATTAAGTTGTTGCATCATTGGTACTATGTTTTAAATTCTAGAGCATTTTCTGTACTGCATGTTGCTGCCTAGTTTTGAGCTTTACATATCTTAGTCAACAGAATAGTACACATGATCTGTAACGTTGCCCATTTCAGGTTTTATATTTAATGCTTGAATTGTTTTGAAATGCACTTTGTTGAAAAACTGTATTAAATACAGTACAATAAGACTTTCATTAAACATCGTTGGAAGTTCCAGTTCTCATTTGAGCAACCATTGGACATATAGATATGCATGAAATATTCAAACACAATATAGAAGTGTATAATCATGAGAAAAGTGCTCCTAAATTAACAGAAAGGGCACTTATCTGGGTAGCCGGAAGTGACGTTTACAGTAAGTGGCAAGCTAGCTTAGCAAAGAAGTCATCCAGAAATTTGGACTGGAAGAGATGGAGGCTGTGTACCACAGCTATCACTGACAGCTGTTGTTCAATTTAAATAGTACTTAGAATCATAAAACCACTGACATTCCCTTCGTGACACAGGTAAGCATGATATAGTCAGATTCAGACCCAGAGACGCAACACGGCATTTCAACAAACGTCAAAAGTGACGTCTCTCTTTAACTAGCTTCCTAGCTAGCCTACTGCTATGCGATATATAACTAGCTATTTATCCATGTCAGGTTATGCGGCTAGCTAACTGGGTAGCCACATTAACAAAAACCGGTTAAACAAACAGGACAGGTATTGGCTTTGCCAATACGTTAGCTAGCTGGAAGATAATCGTAGCTAAGTGGTGTTGCATGCTCTAACTAACCCTGTCACACAACCGCGTTCCTTCCGCAATTGCTGAACTGGCCATCGGCAGACTCACTGGTATGGATAGCCTATCATAGAAGCCAGCTAACGTTAACTAGCTGCTTGTGTTTGTTCAGCTTCAGCCACCCTACACGTTTCACGTGATCTGGCTACTTAGTCAGTTACACAGACAATGAGGTGACGGGTAAAGTCGATGTGGTTGGCACATTCACATTTCCAGTGGGAAATAAATGCAACCAATTGTAACAAGTAGCAAAATTGATAACAATTTTATGATCACAAGGTCCGTATTGAAGTGGTGTTAAATGTAGCCTAATTAATACAATATCCAGAGAGAAAGATACTTTGGATATATCATATTCCAACATTGCATAGCATTCTGCTTAGGATATACAGTAGCTAAGTCTCCAAGCTTGCAGACGTATTTTGTTCTAATTCATACATTCATTTAGCACTATTTCAATATCTGTCATCAATGTGAAGATCTCAATAGCACAGTAAGGCGAGATTCTGGAAATTGAAATGACACGATTGCATTCTGGAATGATATTGTGTAAATCTTTTCACAGCAGACAGATGTAGACTTTGATACTTTTTAGGCAACATCAATCTTGATTCATGATGTCTTTTCTGTAACCAAGCAGCTTGATCTTGACATCTAGCCACTTAGATAGCAAGTTAGAAAACAAAATGCATAGCTGGAGCCCTGAGCTGGATATAATTGATTTGATACGTCTTACATTTCTTGTAGTTATATTTAACTTCTAGTTAGTTATAAGCAGTGGTGTAGCCCTAGTCCACACATTTAGTTTGGGACAGAATTTTCAGTTCATTGTTATGGTGACCGATGTGTGAATCATTGCTTTTTTCTAGTGTGTGATCCACAGTGTTTGGGACATGATGGATTAGGCAGTAACGAGAGACAGAAAGTTAGTCACACACAGTGGGGAAGAGGCTGATTAAGTAATGGGTTTTACGGGCCGGTTGGTTTTCTCCCTGCTCAAGATTAAAGCCCTTGGCTCAGTCCACGTCCAGCAGTGTCCACTGACTCAATTATGGCTGTTGGCAACAACATCAGCACCAAGACCAGGTGTTGAGGAGAGCAATGATGTTATACCCTGCCTGCAGGAGACCGACAGGACAGATAGAGGCTTCAGACAGTGACTCAATAAGGTTTATAATTAAACATGGGGTCAATGGCTTCCTCACTAGTCTGTTTGGCTTGCGAACCCACATCTCCGGTATGCGTCCCAAATGGCACCCTATGCCCTATATAGTGCACTACTTTTGTCCAGGGCCTAGTGCACTAAATGCGGAATAGGGTGCCATTTGAGACGCAGGCCCACTGCTTGATATGCTAATAGGATATTATGTCTGAATGTGTTCATTCACTCTGATTCTATTGTAGTCGTGCCGGGGTTTGGACAGCGCTTGTCGGGATTTGTATGCAGACAATGCATACTAATAATAGAGATATTGACTCCTGTTCGGACCTGTCTCTCTCACTTCTAAGTCACTGATTTAGGAGATTTGTTGGGATTTGTGTTTGTGTAATCACACTTGCCCACTGTGTGTACTCTGTAGTACTGTGTGTGTGGTACACGCTCTGTCTTCAGCCATCACAGGACACTTTAATGTGCAACATTTTGTGATTTTGCTCTCGGTGGCGAGCTGCTAATGTGTGTTGCTAATAGACTAGGTTTTTTCTCCATACGAAAGGGTGTGTGTGTGTGTGTGTGTGTGTGTGTTAAGCCTTTTTTTCAGAATACCATATAGTTGTACCCTCTGTGACCTCTGTCTCTCTTCCACCCCAGGGGTCAAAGGTCAGGCTGAGTCACCATGGAGTCCATGCTGAACAAGCTCAAAAGCACTGTCACCAAGGTGACGGCCGACATGACCAGCGCCGTCATGGGCAACCCGGTGACGCGTGAATTTGAGGTGGGCCGCCACATCGCCAGCGGCGGGCCCGGCATGTGCTGGAGGATCTACAACGGAACCAAGAAGTCAACCAAACAGGTGAGACTGGCTGGGGGCTTCATGGACTGTTCTGTACTGAACTAGAACAATGTCTCCCAACCCAGTCCTTGGGCAGCCTGAGAAGTTACACATTTATTTTCCACAATTTGTTCAAAGGATAGATGGGACTCATTTTACCATCTCCAACTGACAAACTGTCAGTGGTTGTCCTGATGCAGATGGTAATTCCTGTCTTATTGTTTGTTCTTCCAGGAGGTGGCTGTGTTTGTGTTTGATAAAAAGATGGTGGAGAAGTATCAGAAGTTTGACAAGGACCAGATCATTGAGTCTCTGAAGAGAGGTGTGCAGCAGCTCACCAGACTGCGTCATCCTCGTCTGCTCACTGTCCAGCACCCACTGGAGGAGTCGAGGTGGGTTTAACTTACCGGCTGCTTCCCAGTCCAAACAGTTTGCGTGTATATTCTGACTACATTTTGTGACATTTTTGTTTGTTTTGGTGTTCTGCAGGATTTTTTTGTGGCTGTACGAGCACACCATTTCTTTCTTGAGGCTTCTCCAAGTTTGGTAGCGGAAGTTTACGCCCCTTCGTCTGTGATTGGTCAACAGTAGGGATTCTTCAATGAAGTGTTTGTAGTCATTCAACGACAGACTAATCGTTTTCATGCAAATTCTATCCACTTGAGAAATACTCCTCCAAACATCTTGGTTAGATGTAAAATTGTGAGACTAAGACCTCCTCTGGAAAAATGTCAAAATTATAATTACAGACCTCTTTAGATTAATTCAGACTATTTTAAGGATGTGTACTAGCTGCTACAGTGTCTCAAGAGGGACAAACAGTAATATTGCCACTTTTTTTTCTAGTTTTTCAAGTGAGGGTATTTTAAGGGAGTATGTGAGCACAGATGTTCAATTCGCCTAGCCGAGTTCTGCTAGGAGCCTTTACACACACACACACACACACACACACACGTGTAACACACACACACACACACATCATGCATACACACAAGGAAGTCATGCATACACACGCATGCAAAAAATGGATAAATACACACGACAGATGACACATACACACATGCAGCAAGATGTGATGAAAAGTTTTGGGCCTAGCTCTACAGACTTGGTACTGAATAATACATACACCTGCCAGAGGAAGTGGAACAAGAGGTACCCACTCAGTCTCGCTCTCGCTCTCACTCTATTTCAATTCAAGGGGCTTTATTGGAATGCTCACTGAGTCTGTACATAGTCAAAGCTTTCCTTACGTTTGTGGTATTCTGCCACTGTGTACTCTCTGTTTAGGGACAAATAGCATTCTTGTTTGCTCTGTTCAAGAAATTCTCTTTTTGTTTTCTCATGATTTGTTTGGGTCTAATTGTGTTGCTGTCCTGGGGCTCTGTGGGGTCTGTTTGTGTTTATGAACAGAGCCCCAGGACCAGCTTGCTTAGGGGACTCTTCTCCAGGTTCATCTCTCTGAAGATGATGGCTTTTTTTTATGGAAGGTTTAGGAATCGCTTCCTTTCAGATGGTTGTAGAATTGAACGGCTCTTTTCTGGATTTTGATAAGCAGAGGGAATCGGCCTAATTCTGCTCTGCATGCATTATTTGGTGTTTTACATTGTACACAGAGGATATTTTTTCAGAATTCTACATGCAGAGTCTAAATTTAGTGTTTGTCCCATTTTGTGAATTCTTGGTTTGTGAGCGGACCCCAGATCTCACAACCATAAAGGGCAATGGGTTCTATAACTGATTCATGTATTTTTAGCCAGATCCTAATTGGTATCTCTCTCTCTTTCTTTCTTTCTCTTTCTCTCTCTCTCAATCCTTCCTCTAGTTCACCATCATCTCCTGTTTCTTTTGTTCTTTTATCTTACTGTTCCTCTTCTCTGTCATTTTTAACACACTCCTTCTTTCTTCATCAGAGTTTGTTTGTAATCATTGACACTGTTGTTTCCTCTCTCCCTCCCTCCTTCAGGGACTGCCTGGCGTTCTGTACAGAGCCAGTGTTTGCCAGTCTGTCCAATGTGCTGGGTCAGTGGGACAACCTGCCCAGCCCCGTGCCCACAGACATCAAGGACTACAAGCTGTACGACGTGGAGACCAAGTATGGCCTGTTGCAGGTGAGACCCAATACACACACATGCAATCGTGCACATACACACACACAGTCTGAAATGAACACACACATGTCTTGTTGCTATGTATATTGCTTGGCAGATGTATGTTTCAAACCCAATTGAACTAACCACACCTCTCTTTCTGTTTATTAAATTGTGTCCCAGACATATTTTTGGGGATAATTGATTAGATTGTACTCCCCTGCCAAGTCACACAGCTATTTAAAGGGGCAATCTGTGATTGCTACATACATTTAAAAAAACAACGTATAAATCAATTATATGTGCCCATTGATTCTTGAAGAATATAACTTATAAATGTCTTATGAGCTTAGTTCAACTGTCGTACCCCATCAGAACCCAAAGCTTGTTTTACTAATTTGTTTGTTATTGTAAACAAACACTTGTCTTAAAACATGGTTACAATTATAATGTTGATATAATGGATGGTCAGTTCTTGCATCCAATGCTCTGTCTAGGAATTTGGGAGTGGTAAACATTTTCCAGCCCCACCCTTCGGCTTTTTACCAAAACATTGGCGTAGTTGCGCTTTATTGTTTGAGCTGCAGATTGACCCTTTAAGGAGGAATGCTGTGAAATGTCAACGCTACATAATGGTTCTGGGTTGGGAAAAAACCTCTGTCAAGTACAGCTTGAATTTGTGTGTTAAAATGCCTGGGACACGTGAGATGAAGTAACCAGACTGTACTTTACTGATCCCCAAGTCTTTAGTTAATATCACAGATTGTCTTTCTGCTCACTGTCTTACCTCTCCTATCTGCTTCATGCCTCTTTTCCTTATCTTTTTCCTCTCCCTCTGACTACTCTCATCTCTCTCTTCTCCCTCCCTCCCTCTCTCTCCCCCTCCTCCACATCTCCCTCAGATCTCGGAGGGCTTGTCATTCCTACACAGCGGGGTGAAGATGGTCCATGGGAACCTGTGTCTGGAGAACGTCATCCTCAACAAGAGCGGAGCCTGGAAGATCATGGGCTTTGACTTCAGCATCTCCTCCACCAACCCCTCCGATGCCGAGGTGAGACGCTCAGCGCATCTGCCTGTGTGCACCTGTATGTATCTCTTCCTCTGTGTGTATCTGTATATATCCTTACATACCTGTCTCCACCTCTCTCCCTCCTTCCCTCAGCCCAAGTATTCCTGTAAGGAGTGGGAGCCCAACCTGCCGCCGCTCTGCCTGCCCAACCCAGAGTATCTGGCCCCCGAGTACATCCTGTCGGTGAGCTGCGACGCCGCCTCGGACATGTACTCGCTGGGCGTGGTGATGCACGCCGTCTTCAACGAGGGCAAGCCCGTGTTCCAGGTCAACAAGCACGACATCTTCAAGAGCTTCAGCCGACAGCTGGACCAGGTGAGGGGGCGGGGAGTGAGATGAAGGCTTGATGGCCAGAAGTCCACCTGATTGCTAGTCAAAAAATACATTGAAGTTGTGAGTGCTGGCCCTCTTCATAAAGTTAGAGTACTCTGGAGCGACAGCACCCAAGGACCTCATTCAGACAGCAGACCTCAGTCAGAATGCATCACGTCTTATTTAGCTTTCTGGGGAGAAAAGGACAGAGATATTAATGCCCTAGTGCACTGCAATATTTCTAATGCTTCATTGATTCATACTTTTTGAATTAGTAGATTTCCTTCGTCTCTCTCTCCCCCCCGTCTGTCCATAGCTTAGCAGACTGAGCCCCACCATGTTGAATAAGATTCCTGAGGAGGTGAGGGAGCACGTCAAGATGCTGCTGAGTGTCACGCCCAACGTCCGGCCTGACGCTGACCAGATGACCAAGGTCAGATCACCCCCCCCTTGTCACCAACTATGACCTTGTGTCACTAATACAACAGGATACACAATACCTTTACATATTAAAACCCGCTCACCAAGTCAGCTAACTGATAAATAGATTTAGATGTTGTTTTAGATTTTCTGATTCATCAATAAAGCTAAACTTGAACATGTGTCATCGGTTGAATATTGGTTGAATGCCTGTTTTCAAGGTCGTCTTCCTAAAAAGTGATTTCAGAGAATTGAAGCAAGATGAAGTCATTGATCCTGCTTTATGCCATTACCACCCAGTTGAGTTGAATAATCCCTTCTCTGTGTCTGGGTGCTTCAGATCCCCTTCTTTGATGACGTGGGGGCGGTGACGCTGGCCTACTTTGACTCCCTCTTCCAGAGGGACAACCTGCAGAAGTCCCAGTTCTATAAAAACCTGCCCAAGGTCTTGCCCAAGCTACCCAAGGTTAGTGTTCACTGTGTGTGTGGTGAGTGTTTTGCTCTTACAGGTCATTTTAGTGTCCTAGTTGTACATTCCTACAGTAGAATGCTTCATACTCAGTGGACAGGTAGTTTGGAACGTGGTCTTCAATAATCCAGTCAAATTGGGATTGGCCATTTTGCAAATATGTGCTCAAAGGTGATTTATTAAAAATTATTCTGATTAAAGCCACTATTCCTAACCCCTTTGTGTCTTGTCTCTTCCTCTCCACCCCAGAGAGTGGTCGTGTATCGTATCCTCCCAGCCCTCACCTCGGAGTTCGTGAACCCAGACATGGTGCCGTTCGTCCTGCCCAACGTGCTGCTAATCGCAGAGGAGTGTACCAAGGACGAGTACGTCAGACTCATCCTGCCGGACCTCAGCCCTGTGTTCAAGCAGCAGGAGCCTGTCCAGGTACACACACACACACACACAGGATGCACAGGACACACACAAACAGTGTATCCCCATACCCAGTTTTCAGGCCTACCTTCTATGTTTTCTTGATGTGTGTTACAGGGATGGCATGGTTAGATAAGACTAGAGGATGCTATATGCTTTATCTGGTGACAGGGCTGTATATATCATACTGTTTCTCTCTTCTCCTTTCCACGCCTTCAGGCAAGCAATATGGTGAGTGGTCTTTGCTAAGCGTAGTTGCTAAGACTGTGTGTGTGTAACACTCTAATGCTTAAAAAAAGAGCTCACTTTATTCCTAGTTTCATTTCACTGGTAGTTACCTATCTCTCTCTTTTTATCTGTCACTCTCCCATCATTAAGCCTGGATGAACCGCGTTTAACCCTCTGTGTCTCTCAGATCCTGCTGATCTTCCTGCAAAAGATGGACCTGCTGCTGACCAAGACCCCACCGGAGGACATTAAGAACAGCGTTCTGCCCATGGTCTACAGAGCCCTGGAGGCCCCCTCCATCCAGATACAGGTACCACGGACAGGCACATCATGAGTTTACAAAGGGTTTATTCCACCGGCAGAAAGAGAACTGCAATACTAATGAAATAAGGTTTAGGATTGAGGTTAAAGTTAGTTTGAGTGTGATTTAAGGGAAGTGTAAATTAGCATACTGTCGTCCGTTGCCATACATTTTCTGCCCGTTAAAAATACACTGCCTTGATTTAATGCGTAATTTGTTGTCTAGGTACTGTACACTGTAAAAGACAGACATCTCTATTTACCTATCCAAATGAGTTAGCAGCACATTCAACCAACTCTGTAAAGTTCACATGGGAACCTCCATAGAGATTCTATAATACCCCTGACCAAGACAGACTATATTTTGGCTTTGCTATGATCCCAATGTCCATTTGAGAGTTCTAGGCTCTATGTGATTCTATGAAAACCTCTGCCGTTAAGTCATTAGCAATGCTGTGCCATATATTTGTGTTCCCCCCCCCCCCCCCCAGGAGCTGTGTTTGAACATAATCCCTACCTTCGCCAACTTGATTGAGTATCCCTCCATGAAGAACGCACTCATCCCCCGCATCAAGTCTGCCTGTCTACAGACCTCTTCACTTGCAGTCAGTCTCTCGTTTTCATTTGACTCTCTGTCTCTCTCTTTCTCTCTCTCTATGTCTGTCTGTCTCTGTCTCTCTGTGTGTGTGTTGATCAAATGCACATGGTTGTTTTTGACTGACCATTGATTGACAGGTGACAGAAATATTCTGATTGTGTGTGCGTATGTTTGACCTGTGTGTGTAGGTGAGGGTGAACTCCCTGGTGTGCCTGGGGAAGATTCTGGAGTACCTGGACAAATGGTATGTCATTGACGAGATCCTTCCCTTCCTGCAACAGATCCCCTCCAGAGAACCAGCCGTACTCATGGGGGTTTTAGGTAACGGAACGTCTAAGAATCTAGATGATAGTCCTAGGGATTGTTTGAAAAAAAGCAAACTAAGAAAATCTCAACAGAAAAGTTATTAGAACTCTTCAACAGTACTATCTCATTTTAGAATCTCCTAGGATAAAATGAGTCAACAACTCACCTAGGATAAAATGAGTCAACAACTCACCTAGGATAAAATGAGTCAACAACTCGCCTAGGATAAAATGAGTCAACAACTCGCCTAGGATAAAATGAGTCAACAACTCGCCTAGGATAAAATGAGTCAACAACTCACCTAGGATAAAATGAGTCAACAACTCACCTAGGATAAAATGAGTCAACAACTCACCTAGGATAAAATGAGTCAACAACTCACCTAGGATAAAATGAGTCAACAACTCACCTAGGATAAAATGAGTCAACAACTCACCTAGGATAAAATGAGTCAACAACTCACCTAGGATAAAATGAGTCAACAACTCACCTAGGATAAAATGAGTCAACAACTCACCTAGGATAAAATGAGTCAACAACTCACCTAGGATAAAATGAGTCAACAACTCACCTAGGATAAAATGAGTCAACAACTCACCTAGGATAAAATGAGTCAACAACTCACCTAGGATAAAATGAGTCAACAACTCACCTAGGATAAAATGAGTCAACAACTCACCTAGGATAAAATGAGTCAACAACTCACCTAGGATAAAATGAGTCAACAACTCACCTAGGATAAAATGAGTCAACAACTCACCTAGGATAAAATGAGTCAACAACTCACCTAGGATAAAATGAGTCAACAACTCACCTAGGATAAAATGAGTCAACAACTCACCTAGGATAAAATGAGTCAACAACTCACCTAGGATAAAATGAGTCAACAACTCACCTAGGATAAAATGAGTCAACAACTCACCGAGTATAAAATGAGTCAACAACTCACCTAGGATAAAATGAGTCAACAACTCACCTAGGATAAAATGAGTCAACAACTCACCTAGGATAAAATGAGTCAACAACTCACCTAGGATAAAATGACAAATTGAAATAGGGTAACACTTAAAAACATGATCTATCGCTTTAACAGTATTGCTGCTTTTTCTGTTGATTGTTGTGGTTCTGATCTGTTGTGGAATGGTTGTATGGTTGTTTCCTCCCATAGGGATCTACAAGTGTACCTTCTCCCATAAGAAACTGGGCATCCCCAAAGAGCACCTAGCCGCCAAGAGTCTGCCTCATCTAGTCTCGCTCAGTATAGACAACAACCTCAACCTCAACCAGGTAGGACACACACACACACACACGCACACAGACAGACACAGAGGGTGTATTCCCACCCTCTCTCTGTGTGTTTCAGTTTAACTCCTTCATGGCTGTGATCAAAGACATGCTGACTCGTATGGAGGCAGAGCACAAGACCAAACTGGAGCAGCTACACAGCATGCAGGAACAACAGAGGTATCAGTCAAATCACTCCCTCCTGTCTTCCTCTGACGTTGTAATGTCAGGTGCACCAGTACAGTGAGATGTCTTCCTTGCAGCTCTAACCCCAACAATGCAGTAATCAATAACAATGTTTTACTAAAAATAACAAGGTAGAACAAAAATGCCTGAGATTTAAAAAATAAGAACACCACGATAAAGTAAGTATGCATACTATATACAGGGTCAGTTCCAGTAGGGATACTGGAGTCATGGAGGTAGATATGTATAGGGTAAGGTTACTATATACAGGGTCAGTTCCAGTAGGGATACTGGAGTCATGGAGGTAGATATGTATAGGGTAAGGTTACTATATACAGGGTCAGTTCCAGTAGGGATACTAGAGTGATGGAGGTAGATATGTATAGGGTAAGGTTACTATATACAGGGTCAGTTCCAGTAGGGACACTGGAATGATGGAGGTAGATATGTATAGGGTAAGGTTACTATATACAGGGTCAGTTCCAGTAGGGATACTGGAGTGATGGAGGTAGATATGTATAGGGTAAGGTTACTATATACAGGGTCAGTTCCAGTAGGGATACTAGAGTGATGGAGGTAGATATGTATAGGGTAAGGTTACTATATACAGGGTCAGTTCCAGTAGGGATACTGGAGTCATGGAGGTAGATATGTATAGGGTAAGGTTACTATATACAGGGTCAGTTCCAGTAGGGATACTGGAGCCATGGAGGTAGATATGTATAGGGTAAGGTTACTATATACAGGGTCAGTTCCAGTAGGGATACTGGAGTGATGGAGGTAGATATGTATAGGGTAAGGTTACTATATACAGGGTCAGTTCCAGTAGGGATACTGGATCGATAGAGGTAGATATGTATAGGGGTAAGGTTACTATATACAGGGTCAGTTCCAGTAGGGATACTGGAGTGATGGAGGTAGATATGTATAGGGGTAAGGTTACTATATACAGGGTCAGTTCCAGTAGGGATACTGGATCGATAGAGGTAGATATGTATAGGGGTAAGGTTACTATATACAGGGTCAGTTCCAGTAGGGATACTAGAGTGATAGAGGTAGATATGTATAGGGGTAAGGTTACTATATACAGGGTCAGTTCCAGTAGGGATACTGGAGTGATGGAGGTAGATATGTATAGGGGTAAGGTTACTATATACAGGGTCAGTTCCAGTAGGGATACTGGAGTGATGGAGGTAGATATGTATAGGGTAAGGTTACTATATACAGGGTCAGTTCCAGTAGGGATACTGGAGTGATGGAGGTAGATATGTATAGGGTAAGGTTACTATATACAGGGTCAGTTCCAGTAGGGATACTGGAGTGATGGAGGTAGATATGTATAGGGTAAGGTTACTATATACAGGGTCAGTTCCAGTAGGGATACTGGAGTGATGGAGGTAGATATGTATAGGGTAAGGTTACTATATACAGGGTCAGTTCCAGTAGGGATACTGGAGTGATGGAGGTATATATGTATAGGGTAAGGTTACTATATACAGGGTCAGTTCCAGTAGGGATACTGGAGTGATGGAGGTAGATATGTATAGGGGTAAGGAGACAGGGATACTGGAGTGATGGAGGTAGATATGTATAGGGGTAAGGAGACAGGGATACTGGAGTGATGGAGGTAGATATGTATAGGGGTAAGGAGACAGGGATACTGGAGTGATGGAGGTAGATATGTATAGGGGTAAGGTTACTATATACAGGGTCAGTTCCAGTAGGGATACTGGAGTGATGGAGGTAGATATGTATAGGGGTAAGGTTACTATATACAGGGTCAGTTCCAGTAGGGATACTGGATCAATAGAGGTAGATATGTATAGGGTAAGGTTACTATATACAGGGTCAGTTCCAGTAGGGATACTGGATCAATAGAGGTAGATATGTATAGGGGTAAGGAGACAGGGATACTGGAGTGATGGAGGTAGATATGTATAGGGGTAAGGAGACAGGGATACTGGAGTGATGGAGGTAGATATGTATAGGGGTAAGGAGACAGGGATACTGGAGTGATGGAGGTAGATATGTATAGGGGTAAGGAGACAGGGATACTGGAGTGATGGAGGTAGATATGTATAGGGGTAAGGTTACTATATACAGGGTCAGTTCCAGTAGGGATACTGGAGTGATGGAGGTAGATACGTATAGGGGTAAGGTTACTATATACAGGGTCAGTTCCAGTAGGGATACTGGAGTGATGGAGGTAGATATGTATAGGGGTAAGGTTACTATATACAGGGTCAGTTCCAGTAGGGATACTGGATCAATAGAGGTAGATATGTATAGGGTAAGGTTACTATATACAGGGTCAGTTCCAGTAGGGATACTGGATCAATAGAGGTAGATATGTATAGGGGTAAGGTTACTATATACAGGGTCAGTTCCAGTAGGGATACTGGAGTGATGGAGGTAGATATGTATAGGGTAAGGTTACTATATACAGGGTCAGTTCCAGTAGGGATACTGGAGTGATGGAGGTAGATATGTATAGGGGTAAGGTTACTATATACAAGGTCAGTTCCAGTAGGGATACTGGATCAATAGAGGTAGATATGTATAGGGTAAGGTTACTATATACAGGGTCAGTTCCAGTAGGGATACTGGATCAATAGAGGTAGATATGTATAGGGTAAGGTTACTATATACAGGGTCAGTTCCAGTAGGGATACTGGAGTGATGGAGGTAGATATGTATAGGGTAAGGTTACTATATACAGGGTCAGTTCCAGTAGGGATACTGGATCGATAGAGGTAGATATGTATAGGGGTAAGGTTACTATATACAGGGTCAGTTCCAGTAGGGATACTGGAGTGATGGAGGTAGATATGTATAGGGGTAAGGTTACTATATACAGGGTCAGTTCCAGTAGGGATACTGGAGTGATGGAGGTAGATATGTATAGGGGTAAGGTTACTATATACAGGGTCAGTTCCAGTAGGGATACTGGAGTGATGGAGGTAGATATGTATAGGGGTAAGGTTACTATATACAGGGTCAGTTCCAGTAGGGATACTGGAGTGATGGAGGTAGATATGTATAGGGGTAAGGTTACTATATACAGGGTCAGTTCCAGTAGGGATACTGGAGTGATGGAGGTAGATATGTATAAGGGTAAGGTTACTATATACAGGGTCAGTTCCAGTAGGGATACTGGAGTGATGGAGGTAGATATGTATAGGGGTAAGGTTACTATATACAGGGTCAGTTCCAGTAGGGATACTGGATCGATAGAGGTAGATATGTATAGGGGTAAGGTTACTATATACAGGGTCAGTTCCAGTAGGGATACTGGATCAATAGAGGTAGATATGTATAGGGTAAGGTTACTATATACAGGGTCAGTTCCAGTAGGGATACTGGATCAATAGAGGTAGATATGTATAGGGTAAGGTTACTATATACAGGGTCAGTTCCAGTAGGGATACTGGAGTGATGGAGGTAGATATGTATAGGGGTAAGGTTACTATATACAGGGTCAGTTCCAGTAGGGATACTGGAGTGATGGAGGTAGATATGTATAGGGTAAGGTTACTATATACAGGGTCAGTTCCAGTAGGGATACTAGAGTGATGGAGGTAGATATGTATAGGGTAAGGTTACTATATACAGGGTCAGTTCCAGTAGGGATACTGGAGTGATAGAGGTAGATATGTATAGGGTAAGGTTACTATATACAGGGTCAGTTCCAGTAGGGATACTAGAGTGATGGAGGTAGATATGTATAGGGTAAGGTTACTATATACAGGGTCAGTTCCAGTAGGGATACTGGAGTGATTGAGGTAGATATGTATAGGGTAAGGTTACTATATACAGGGTCAGTTCCAGTAGGGATACTAGAGTGATGGAGGTAGATATGTATAGGGTGAGGTTACTATATACAGGGTCAGTTCCAGTAGGGATACTGGATCGATAGAGGTAGATATGTATAGGTTTGTGTGTTGGAGTGTCTGTGTGCCTAGTGTGTAGGGCCCTGTGAGTGTGCATAGAGATGGTCAGACATTTGTATTATATTTGTACACTATATAATGTTTTAGTAAATACAGAAAGAACAGAAGTCTATCTTCCTACTTGTCCTTTTATTAGTCAGCAATGACTCAGGAAAGATGTGACGCAAGTTAATGTTCACAATCTGATTAGAAAGACGAGGGTTGCGTAATGTTTTATGTTTGTGTGAGACAAATTCGCCTGAATGAAATAGTTTGCGCTATTCTGTCTGTCCTCAGGAGTATGAATATTAATACTAGTCAGACCAACCAATCGGAAGAGACGAAGCGCAGCCCCAGCCCTGGCAACCAGGTGAGAGGTCATTTCCTTCACAACGAGGGGAGAGGCGATTGCCCAGATGAGGCAAATGCATGAAGGATTGATTTAATGAAGACTTGATGTCTGTGATTTCATCCACTTAAAAGGCCAAATGTATCATAAAGATGCATGTTGGCATGGGTTAGTGTTAGGGCTTATTGAAACCGTTGTCTTTTTCCAGATTGATGATGTCTTTGGAGGGAGTTCTGGGAGTGCAGGGGTTAATGGGAAAGCGAACGGAAACTCTGCATCAGCTCCCCAACTCAACAGAGTACGTACTCTGTATCTTATTCAGTAGGCACAGACCTGAGCAAACGTATTGCAGTGGAAGTCTGTTAACGTTCCTGTTAAATTAACTTGGGTGGTGCATGTTCTGTTGGACTCTCTTTTTGTGATTGAACGTTACCAAACCCATCTTATCTATCCTAACCTTGTATAGCTGCTAGTGTATATTTCAGGGGTAAGGGGTTATTATTAAGGTTTTCTGTTCTTTCTCCCTTCCCCCCCGCCCCTCTCTCCCTCTGTCCCTCTCTCTTCTCTCCCTCTGTCCCTTTCTCTTCTCCCGCTCTGTCCCTCTCTCCCGCTCTGTCCCTCTCTCCCGCTCTGTCCCTCTCTCCCGCTCTGTCCCTCTCTCTCGCTCTGTCCCTCTCTTCTGTCCCTCTCTCTTCTCCCGCTCTGTCCCTCTCTCCCTCTGTCCCTCTCTCCCGCTCTGTCCCTCTCTCCCGCTCTGTCCCTCTCTCCCGCTCTGTCCCTCTCTCCCGCTCTGTCCCTCTCTCCCGCTCTGTCCCTCTCTCCCGCTCTGTCCCTCTCTCTCGCTCTGTCCCTCTCTTCTGTCCCTCTCTCTTCTCCCGCTCTGTCCCTCTCTCCCTCTGTCCCTCTCTCCCGCTCTGTCCCTCTCTCCCGCTCTGTCCCTCTCTCCCGCTCTGTCCCTCTCTCCCGCTCTGTCCCTCTCTCTCCCGCTCTGTCCCTCTCTCTCCCGCTCTGTCCCTCTCTCTCCCGCTCTGTCCCTCTCTCTCCCGCTCTGTCCCTCTCTCTCCCGCTCTGTCCCTCTCTCTCCCGCTCTGTCCCTCTCTCTCCCGCTCTGTCCCTCTCTCTCCCGCTCTGTCCCTCTCTCTCCCGCTCTGTCCCTCTCTCTCCCGCTCTGTCCCGCTCTCTCCCGCTCTGTCCCTCTCTCTCCCGCTCTGTCCCTCTCCTCTCTCTCTATAGATGTCTCTGACTCTGGAGGAGAAGCAGCGGTTAGCCAAGGAGCAGGAACAGGCAGCCAAACTAAGAAACCAGCCAGCACTAGCCCCCCAGAGTATCAAACCAGCTACTCCTTCTACCCAGGTAGTAGACATACACACACACACACACACACACACACACACTGGCATGAAAATGTATAGTTCCTTACTTGGTAGCCATCCATGGTTACACGTTTTGAACTCCTCATATAGAACAATTACAATATATCTGTATAATTTATTAGTTTGATGTTTAGAGTGATGTAATCTGCTTTAGTTTCCACTTCAAACCTGCCACCTATTTGTCATTGAGATGATAAGCTGATTTGACCTGATGTGTTTGGCAGGCCAAGGACCTGACCAGCTGCCTGCTGAACAATATGACATCCCTGGGCAGCCTGTCCCTCACCTCTCCCCCCAGACCAGGCCTCATCCAGGGCAGCACCATCTCAGCCTACCCCTCCACCACACCCATGGGCTCTATGGCCAGCAACGGCTACAACCCAACCATGGGCTTCCAGACAGGGGGGCAGGGCATGCGGCCCCCCGGCCCCGGCCTCTACGGAGGGATGGCCACCACCACCAGCACCCCTAACTTTGGTGCCCTGACCCACAACCAAGGGAGTACCAACACCCCTGACATGTCTGCCCTGGACTCCTTATTCACTTCCAACAAGCCCAAAGTCAGCCTCAACCAAATGGCTCCTCCCAAGCTCACCCCTGGGACCACCGCCACCCCCTGGCTTAATCAGTTTGGTTCAGCCCAGCCCAGTCAGACTGCCCCGATGCAGGGCGCGCCATTAGTCATGGGAGGGGTGACCAGCGGGTTCGGGATGCAGGCCAACCCTTTCTTCAGCCCGCAGAACTTCTCTCAGCCCACGGCCGCTCCCGTAATGAACGCAGGTGGTGGGCTCAGACACAGTTTGTCCGTCAACAACGACCTGAAAGACTTATTTGGCTGAAAACAACTTTCCCCTCTTTTAATGACGACAGACTGATGAAAAAGGGAGGTGGACTTTTGAACTGCAAACAAGAAGAAAGACAAATCCACTTTTTGGACCGACTGTGAAAAGGATGATGAAATTCACTTGATATTTGTTGCTATTTGTATTTTAATCTTCTGTGGTTTGGGTTGCAGTGTGGTTCTTCTAAGCTCCCATCGGACTGAAGACTCAGCTTTTCAATCTGCACGCGGATTCCAAACCGTCTTGACTAGAGAGAGAGAGAGAGAGAGTGAGGGGAAAAGACACTTACGTTGTGTTCTGCTCTCAGTAATGTTTGTGGGGGTTTCATATCGTTTCTTACCTGAGACACTTTGGGGTGAAAGGTTTATTCTAGAATGCATCTCTTCTCCATAATCCCTGTTCTATGTGCTAAGATGAGCAGTGGCATGGAGACCAGTCTTTCTCAGCCCATTCCTTTTTAGCCCAGCGCCAACACATGTTATTCATGCTGCCACCTCAGCAGCCTGCTATATCATATCAACGTGGTTCTTTTTAGTGGGGTCCTGTTGCTTTGAGGACGACAATCCAGAAGAGCTGTAGAATCGCCGGCTAAACCGCACAGGCGGAAAGGCCAAGTCTCCATGGAAACGGTCTCCGCAGTAACACCCCACTCTATTTTGGGATTTTTAGTACCCATGCTTTCTGTTCTCTGCCTAGAATGAGATGATGGATAAGGATTCAACAGTGATGTCAAGATTCTTACAGTATAGATGAATCCAAATGAAACTGGATGGAAGTGAAAATCTAATGGAAGCTTATTGGTTGCGTACACAGCTTAGCAGATGTTATAGTGGGTGCGGTGAAATGTTACTGGCAATTCTGCAGTTTCTACATCTGACCTAAAAAAAAAGAAGGTATTTTCTGAGACGAAATCCAGTTCAACGACCAGTTTGAAAAGGGAGGGGTTGATTGTGTTTAGGCAATTAGTCTGGTTAGGGATTGTTATCCACACAGAATCCTGTGCGTGCTGTGAGGGTGACCGTTACACACTGAGGCTACCTTCCTCATTGAAGTAACTCACCTGCATATGTACTGAATGGTTTGCTGTAAGGGAGTGATTGGTCGATATATACTGGGAATTGTGAATGAATGTGAAGTAGTATACACATGTGTGCATATTGAAATGTCAGCACAATCCTAATTCATTGAGTTAGTTTGCCCGGTGTCTGGTGACTTTAGCCCTGTGTGTTCCTGTTTTGTAATACCCCCTCTGACTTCATCAATGGGTTCCCTTCCATCATGTTACTGACCTGACCAAGCTGGGACACCACCAACGATTGTGATCCTGTTGAAATGTGGTGAATTTAGTAATGAATTATTTTATTCCATGCATCAAACCAGGCTGCTTTCAACAAAGCAAGCAATCTGTGCATTTTAAGTTAATCGTTGGACATATATCAAATGCAGTTTTTATATATATATATATACGTATATTATGAGTTGAGCACTTTTTCGTTGAAGGGGACCTGTCCTAAATTGTAGATAAATAAATCTATTTAAAATGGGAGAGCTCTTAAAGGGGCCCCTGGGTTGTTGTGATGATGATTGAGAGGCCTTAGAGGAGCGCTGTTTGCAGTAATAATCCTTGGTGGTGGAACTAAGTCGGTGGCTGCATTTTAATAGTCAAAAGTAGTCTCCTTTCCTCGTCCCCTTTGCGTTTCTCCTTCATCTGCACTGATCTGAAATCCCAGGATAGGTGAAAGCCCAATGGGCAAAATGGGACAGGAGTGTCATCTCACCTATCCACCTGTTGCAGACTAGTGCAGGTGAAGGAAGGAGATGAGAAAAGGACGCTATTGTAAACTTTTGAGACCAACCCCCTTGTGTGAATCCTCACTGAATGCTGTTTGCAGACTGGAAGATGTGGGTTTTGTTAGGTAACTGAACACATGCTAACTTATATTCACAGGTCTTTGTTGGATTTAAAAAAATAAATGTATGCCTACTGTAAACCGTGACTAGGTGAGCTGGCACTGAGCTGGCACAATGATAATGTCATGGGCTCATGTATAACAAAAAGGTGGTCCTTCTGGGTTGTAAACCTCTTTCTATTGGACACAAGTGATGGAGGTCTGTCCTGATTGGGCAAAGACCTCTCTGATGTCCATCTTTCACGAAAGGTAGCCGCAATGTTCATGTGATTGTAACTATGACGACGGAAGCCTGTTTGAGGGCGAGAACTGGATTGCATTTCCTGTCATCGTGACTCGTGCGTTTGGACGCGAGGACAAAAAAGAAAGCCTATTCTTCTACAAGAGTTCTGATCCTTTGTATCCTACTGCTGTCATATGTGTCGTGTGGCCTCTATGATCTATGTATTGTGTGATGTTGTCTGAGGTGGTTCAATGAAAATCTGTACATATATATGAAAATACACAATCTAATATTCTCTATGATGTCTGTGTATTTGAGTCTGAGCCAGAGATTTGAAGAGTAACTTTGAGTTCTGGAATAAGATGGCCTCAATCAGTAGATACTTGAAAATCACCTTTTATTCAAACTAAAGACAATGAGAAAATGTACATGCTAGAACATGCTCAAAAGGCTTGTTCCTTTTGTACCATTGGCAGTGAGAGGGTTCTTTCTACAGATCACATTTAAAAAAGTATTGTGCAGATTGTCAGAAGCTACTTTTCTAATAACAGTATTGGTTTTTAAGTATATGCACAATGTCGAAAAAATAACAGGAAATACATGAATACATATGTAAACAAGTTTCATTTTTAGGAAGAAGTAGAATGGAAGGGGTTCCATCTCAATACCGGACAGTGACTTCATCTTCACTGTGCACATGAAGAAATGGAGATGAGGAAGCCACTTTAGACAATTGAGATGCACCCAGGGTACAGTGGAGGCTGGTGGGAGGAGCTATAGGAGGAAGTGCTCATTGTAATGGCTGGTGGGAGGAGCTATAGCAGGACGGGCTCATTGTAATGGCTGGAATGGAATAAAAGAAACGGAGTAAAACGTTTCCATGTGTTTGTGTTTGATACCGTTCCATTTATTCCATTCCAGCCATTATAATGAGCCTGTCCTCCTATAGCTCCTCCCACCAGCCTCCACTGCCAGGGTATTGCACTTCGCCCCTGACAGAGGACAGTGTCGTGGGCAGTGATTAGTTCAGGCGTCGAACAGATCGGGTGGTCTGAGTGGACAGGTTTCTTTGGGTCAGGGCTGCGAAAGACAAATCAAACAACTGTTAGGTCATGACAATAATGTTCTCCAACACAGGACACGCTTGGCTTGGAGTTTGGATTCATCAAATCAATTCCTCAACCTTCAACCAACCGCTATCCTTCACCCGTTAGGCACTTGTCAAACTCATTCCACGGAGGGCCGAGTTTCGGCGGGTTTTCGATCCTCCCTTATACTTGACTGATAAATGAAGGTCATTGATTAGAAAGGAACTCCCCTCACCTGGTGGTTTAGGTCTTAATTACAAGGAAAAAACAGCTGACACTAGGCCCTCTAGTGAATGAGTTTGACAAGTGCCTAACTGAAGTTTGACAAGTTCCATGAATTCCCCCTGCTATAGGCACTTGTTCTGAGAAGATGACATATTTACCTGAGAAGTCCAGTTGATAGCTGAATCTCCTGGTAGTGAAGTTCATAGTTCCATTTGGGTTCTGCTGGTACTGGGCTTCAATGTCCTGGCTGGATACACTGCAGGTGTCGCTCCTCTACAGGATTAAGTCAACACACACACGCTGCTTGGTCATGTGTTTTTAATGTAGTAATATGAAGACTACTCTTATGGAGTCTGATGAGAGAGAGCAGTAAAACGGTTCATCTTACTTTGGCAAAGTCTTTCCAGCTTCCGTCCACGTCTTGAAACTGCCAACGGGACCGTAAACCCAATCCTCCACTGAGAGGACAGGAATTAGACATAGTTTTTCATTATTTGTCACATTGTACAGTTGTTACACATGGGTTTTCTCTAGCAGGTCAGAAAGGCCTTGACTTATGGCCAGGACATCTTCCTGACTACATGAGCAGACCAGGAAAAACTCTTGGCCCTAACCTAGACTTTGGTCAGTAAAACTCCTTGCTCTAGGTTCCCAGCCTGTATTGTCCATACCTGCTTGTTTGTTGAGCTTCACATTGAGTTCTCCTCACAATTCTTTTGGTCCCGATGCGAACGTTGGTCTGACACATGCCTGGAAGAGACACAGAAAACTTCAGGACTGTTCCTAGACAGGTCACGTTATGGTACACCAGTATTTAAGTCAGTCGGACCTGAGAAGTCGAGGGTGTAGGAATATCTCCCAGCTTTGAAGCGTATCTGTCCCTTAGGGTTCTTCTGGTAGCGTCTCTCAATCCCAGCACTCCCCAGTGAGCAACTCTGGAAATAGCCACATATTATGTGCTGCTATACCATGACTGTCTCCCTCCCCCTTTCTCACCTTAATGAGGGCATATACAATATACAATCTGTCATGTAGTGTGCTCTTTGCAAGGGTTCAAGGAATAAAATAATGTCCCACTCACTGGAGTCTGGTATTCTATCCACACTCCCTCCTCGCCCATGAATTCCCAGGTGTAGCCAGCAGAGGGAGGTGGTGAGGCAATTACGGTGGGGGCTGATTGGGCAATGGATACGCTGCAAAGAAATAGTGAATTTACACTTCAGTGTTGCTGTGACAAGAAACTAGGTGTGAAACTACAGATGATCACACTTGCATATGTCAGGAAAGTATGTAAAGTTATCTTGACACTGAGTTGAGGTCAAAGGGGAAACCAATCACACTAGAGAGAAGCTGCAATATTTTGTTATAAATAATGTATATTTAATGCTATTATTATGTTGTGGCTGTTTTGTTTTGGTGTTTGTAACTTTGTCTGTATAGATTTGATGAATATTTCTATTGAATAACACCTACAAGATTCCTGTAGGCCAGTTTGTATACAGAAAGGCTGCGCTCCAGGCTGACTACATTGCAGACGGCGGCCAGATCTCACAACGCCTGGATAGGTTTAAATAATCAGCTAGACACATCATATAATACAGCTGCCTGAGTGCTCAGTCGATGATGCAATACAACGAAGGCAGTGAAGTTGACCTGGAACTTACCCATTCAAATAACTTTGAATAACCAACACACAGGTTAAATTAATGAGGCAGGCGCCTAACGGTGTATATAGATGAGGCAGCATAATAAATACTCTTCACCGTAGGTCCTAGGGGAAGAGCCTAGGGGCCAAAATACCTAATGTTCACTGTAGGTCCTAGGGGAAGAGGCTAGGGGCCAAAATACCTGCAATTACAGGCAACATTCGCACTGAGCTAAAGGGTAGAGCTGCCGCTTTCAAGGTGCGGGACTCTAACCCGGAAGCTTATAAGAAATCCCGCTATACCCTGCGACAAACCATCAAACAGGCAAAGCGTCAATGCTGGGCTAAGACTGAATCATACTACACCGGCTCCGATGCTCGTCGGATGTGGCAGGGCTTGCAAACTATTACAGACTACAAAGGGAAGCACAGCCGCGAGCTACCCAGTGACATGAGCCTACCAGACGAGCTAAATCACACTTCGAAGGCAAGCAACACTGAGGCATGCATGAGAGCATCAGCTGTTCCGGACGACTGTGTGATCATGCTCTCCGTAGCCGACGTGAGTAAGACCTTTAAACAGGTCAACATACACAAGGCTGCGGGGCCAGACGGATTACCAGGACGTGTGCTTCGGGCATGTGCTGACCAACTGGCAGGTGTCTTCACTGACATTTTCAACATGTCCCTGATTGAGTCTGTAATACCAACATGCTTTAAGCAGACCACCATAGTCCCTGTGCCCAAGAACGCAAAGGCAACCTGCCTCAATGACTACAGACCCGTAGCACTCACGTCTGTAGCCTTGAAATGCTTTGAAAGGCTGGTAATGGCTCACATCAACAACCTTATCCCAGAAATCGTAGACCCACTCCAATTTGCATACCGCCCAAACAGATCCACAGATGATGCAATCTCTATTGCACTTCACACTGCCCTTTCCCACCTGGACAAAAGGAACACATACAGTGCCTTGCGAAAGTATTCGGCCCCCTTGAACTTTGCGACCTTTTGCCACATTTCAGGCTTCAAACATAAAGATATAAAACTGTATTTTTTTGTGAAGAATCAACAACAAGTGGGACACAATCATGATTCCCCAACGACATTTATTGGATATTTCAAACTTTTTTAACAAATCAAAAACTGAAAAATTGGGCGTGCAAAATTATTCAGCCCCTTTACTTTCAGTGCAGCAAACTCTCTACAGAAGTTCAGTGAGGATCTCTGAATGATCCAATGTTGACCTAAATGACTAATGATGATAAATACAATCCACCTGTGTGTAATCAAGTCTCCGTATAAATGCACCTGCACTGTGATAGTCTCAGAGGTCCGTTAAAAGCGCAGAGAGCATCATGAAGAACAAGGAACACACCAGGCAGGTCCGCGATACTTTTGTGAAGAAGTTTAAAGCCGGATTTGGATACAAAAAGATTTCCCAAGCTTTAAACATCCCAAGGAGCACTGTGCAAGCGATAATATTGAAATGGAAGGAGTATCAGACCACTGCAAATCTACCAAGACCTGGCCGTCCCTCTAAACTTTCAGCTCATACAAGGAGAAGACTGATCAGAGATGCAGCCAAGAGGCCCGTGATCACTCTGGATGAACTGCAGAGATCTACAGCTGAGGTGGGAGACTCTGTCCATAGGACAACAATCAGTTGTATATTGCACAAATCTGGCCTTTATGGAAGAGTGGCAAGAAGAAAGCCATTTCTTAAAGATATCCATAAAAAGTGTTGTTTAAAGTTTGCCACAAGCCACCTGGGAGACACACCAAACATGTGGAAGAAGGTGCTCTGGTCAGATGAAACCAAAATTGAACTTTTTGGCAACAGTGCAAAACGTTATGTTTGGCGTAAAAGCAACATAGCACATCACCCTGAACACACCATCTCCACTGTCAAACATGGTGGTGGCAGCATCATGGTTTGGGCCTGCTTTTCTTCAGCAGGGACAGGGAAGATGGTTAAAATTGATGGGAAGATGGATGGAGACAAATACAGGACCATTCTGGAAGAAAACCTGATGGAGTCTGCAAAAGACCTGAGACTGGGACGGAGATTTGTCTTCCAACAATTTGTCTTCCAACAAGACAATGGTCCAAAACATAAAGCAAAATCTACAATGGAATGGTTCAAAAACAAACATATCCAGGTGTTAGAATGGCCAAGTCAAAGTCCAGACCTGAATCCAATCGAGAATCTGTGGAAAGAACTGAAAACTGCTGTTCACAAATGCTCTCCATCCAACCTCACTGAGCTCGAGCTGTTTTGCAAGGAGGAATGGGAAAAAATTTCAGTCTCTCGATGTTCAAAACTGATAGAGACGTACCCCAAGCGACTTACAGCTGTAATCGCAGCAAAAGGTGGCGCTACAAAGTATTAACTTAAGGGGGCTGAATAATTTTGCACGCCCAATTTTTCAGTTTTTGATTTGTTAAAAAAGTTTGAAATATCCAATAAATGTCGTTCCACTTCATGATTGTGTCCCACTTGTTGTTGATTCTTCACAAAAAAATAGTTTTATATCTTTATGTTTGAAGCCTGAAATGTGGCAAAAGTTCGCAAAGTTCAAGGGGGCCGAATATTTTCGCAAGGCACTGTATGTGAGA
The DNA here is from genome assembly GCF_057628025.1 of Oncorhynchus mykiss. Lineage (NCBI taxonomy): Eukaryota > Metazoa > Chordata > Actinopteri > Salmoniformes > Salmonidae > Oncorhynchus > Oncorhynchus mykiss. The sequence continues at coordinate 9,587,724 of NC_143042.1, read as the reverse complement.
ATGCTATTCATTGACTACAGCCCAGCGTTCAACATCATAGTACCCTCAAAGCTCATCACTAAGCTAAGGAACCTGGGACTAAACACCTCCCTCTGCAACTGGATCCTGGACTTCCTGACGGGTCGCCCCCGGGTGGTGAGTGTAGGTAGCAACACATCTGCCACACTGATCCTCAACACTGGAGCTCTCCAGGGGTGCGTGCTCAGTCCCCTCCTGTACTCCCTGTTCACCCACGACTGCATGGCCAGGCACGAGTCCAAGACCATCATTATGTTTGCAGATGACACAACAATGGTAGGCCTGATCACCGACAACGACGAGACAGCCTATAGGGAGGAGGTCAGAGACCTGGCCGGGTGGTGCCAGAATAACAACCTATCCCTCAATGTAACCAAGACTAAGGAGATGATTGTGGACTACAGCAAAAGGAGCACCGAGCACGTCCCCATTCTCATCGACAGGGCTGTAGTGGAGCAGGTTGAGAACTTCAAATTTCTTGGTGTCCACATCAACAACAAACTAGAATGGTCCAAACACACCAAGACAGTCGTGAAGAGGGCATGACAAAGCCTATTCCCTATCAGGAAACTAAAAAGATTTGGCATGGGTCCTGAGATCCTCAAAAGGTTCTACAGCTGCAACATTCAGAGCATCCTAACCGGTTGCATCACTGCCTGGTACGGCAATTGCTTGGCACTTCAGAGGGTAGTGCGTACAGCCCAGTAAATCACTGGGGCTAAGCTGCCTGCCATCCAGGACCTCTACACCAGGTGGTGTCAGAGGAAGGCCCAAAAATTGTCAAAGACCCCAGCCACCCCAGTCATAGACTGTTCTCTCTACTACCGCATGGAAAGCGGTACCGGAGTGCCAGGTCTAGGACAAAAAGGCTTCTCAACAGTTTTTACCCCCAAGCCATAAGACTTCTGAACATGTAACCAATGGTTACCCAGACTATTTGCATTGTGTGCCCCCCCGAACCCCTCTTTTACGCTGCTGCTACTCTCTGTTTATCTTACATGCATAGTCACATTAAATATACATCCATGTACATACTACCTCAATTGGCCCGACCAAACAGTGGTCTCGCACATTGGCTAACCGGGCTATCTGCATTGTGTCCCACCTCCCACCAACCCCTCCTTTTACGCTACTGCTACTCTCTGTTTATCATATATGCATAGTCACTTTAACCATACCTACATGTACATACTACCTCAATATGCCTGACTAACCGGCGTCTGTATATAGTCTTGCTACTCTTATTTTCAAATGTATTTTTACTGTTGTTTTATTTCTTTATTTACCTACACACACACACACACACACACACCTTTTTTTCCTCACTATTGGTTAGAGCCTGTAAGTAAGCAGTTCACTGTAAGGTGTTGTTGTACCTGTTGTATTCAGTGCACGTGACAAATAAACTTTGATTTGATTTGAAGAGGCTAGGGGCCAAATGACCTGCTGTTCACCGTAGGCCCTTTCCTAGGGGAAGAGACCAGGGGTCTAAATGGAATAAGGCTGTGGATGAAACCTCATACCTGCTGTTCACCGTAGGCCCTTTCCTAGGGGAAGAGACCAGGGGTCTAAATGGAATAAGGCTGTGGATGAAACCTCATACCTGCCATTCCCTGAGACGATGGAGTTGAACTTTGGACGCCGCCGGACGTTTCTCTGTACCCGGGTGGCTGAATTGGTCTGTGTCATAGCTGAAGAAGACATACATATGCTAAGAGAAAGCTTTGTATTGTACGGGAAAATGCTGTCTAGCAGGATATGCAAAGTGTTGTCAATTGTTCTACAACAACAAAAAAGAAGCTTAAAGCGGCTATCAGTTGAACTAAGCTCATAAGGCTTGCTTAGGCATAAGTTATATTCTTCAAGAGTCAATAGGTACATATCATTAAGTTCAAAAAGTGATGTAGCAACTGATCAATTCAATCCATAGTGCAGAAGACCTGCCTTGTAGCGCAGTTGACATTTAAAGGTCATTTACAATTGAGCCAAAATATGCAGCGTCTACGTGAATGCAGTCTCCGCAAACGTGGTCACATTGCCTTTACATGTCAATTGTGCTAAGCACAGATCTTCCACCCTATGGATTGAATCAAACCCCAAGTGCCAGATCTCAACCCCGGTGTTGCCTCTTTATGCTACTGGCTACTTTCTGTGTCACATCACACTGTATGTGGTGGGATGAGGGGTAAAACAGTCTATAATTGGGAGGGATTATATGAATTTACAATAAGAAACACTTGTTTGGTTGTTTTTCCGCTGCACGTTTCGAAACGTTTTGCTACAGCATGACCTAATGAATACGGCCCTGTGTGGAGTCTACCTGTGAAGTCTAACGTGTAGCTGGTGCTCCCCACAGTGAAGTGGAAGGTCCCCTGAGGTCTGAGGATGTACTGTCGTTCCACATCACCACTACTGACTGAGGACGAGGCCTGACCTGGACCCTGGGGTCGGGAGAGGGGGGTGGGGAGCAGAAAGAGAGAGAGAGAAATGAAATATGCAGGGAGATTTTCAGTTTTTATTTAATTCCAATTTAAAACGTTGTATTATATGACCATTTGGGAACTTTCAGATTCACTCACCAAAGAACCGTATTCACGCCATATCAGATCGTCTTTGAAATACCACCCGATGTCTTCATTTTGACCCTGAGGTAGGAACGTGAGTCGCCGTACACCCATGGCAGCATTTTGAGCCTCAATCTGATCAAAATCTATATAGACCTGCCTAGAATACACAGAGCAGAAAGGCTACACACACAATCCACCTGTTTGTTCAAAAACAGTCAGAACTTAGGTTACTGAACTATTGTATAACATATAACAAATACATAATCAGATCCGAGGTTTGAGTCTTAATTCTCTAAAAATGCTTCCTCTCCTGTTCACCTCCTAGAACCAATATTATCTATCAAGGAAAGGGGACAGGGAATGAACACTATTCAAGACTATTGGGATGCAACTTGTATAATAGAAATTGCTACTAAACGTCTACTGTACACTGACCCCATGTGTGATGGGTAGATGTTCATTCCTTTGGCCCCAGGCTGGCAGTAGTGGGTCTCGATCACATGGTCATTGCCAATACTAAGCCATTTCTGTCCTTCATACAGCTGCCACTCAAAGTGGCTCCCCCTGGCTGTCGAAATAGAAATAGCTATAGCAATTGTGCATCATCTGTTGAAGTTAACCCCTTTGCACTGATCTAAGGTCAGTTTATGTAGTTATTTCCCTTTAACTTACCCGAGGCAGACTGACTAGAAGTGCTTTGCTCATAGTTCTCTTCCTCCTCCTCCTCTTCCTCATTTTCCTTCAACAAGGATTAGACCGGTAATAAACAAGTCTGAAACTATTTACTATAAATAATGTACATCTACAGAATGATATACCGGCAGGTCTATGGGCTCTTATTCGTTGTTAAATACTTGATTTTCTGCTATGGCAGATTTATTGCTCAAGTAGTCAGCTGTGACATCAGCATTAGGCATTTGACAATAAAATGTTTTGTTGGTGTGTTATTGACAATAGTTTATGCAAACAATAATGCAACTGAGAAATGTTGACCTGTAATGCTCGTAAACTTACCAGATAACTATTGCCAAACCCACGTAATGACACTGTAAATAACAGATATAAAACGTAATCATTATAACAAAGTTAAAAATAATCTAGGCAATGACGAGCCGACTTGCTTGCTTTAGTACAAAAAACCTCCCAAAATATTAAATGCGTATTAAATCATGTATAGAAAAGTTATTTGAAAGGCAAGTTATTTAAATATAAATATAATAGTCAAATGGTTGTATATTAAAAAAAACGTCTTACTTTTAGTTGATAATATAGAGTGAAAATTTCATTCGTCTTTACACATCAGTCAAGACTTTATTTTGTATTGCTTTCACTTTCATTTCTTGGGCATGACGGGCGCGGCTCTGTTTCGCATAAAACATAACCTTTCAGATTGGAGAAAGAAAAATAAAGATGAACAAAGGGTTGGTGAAACGCAGAGTTAGTAGAACCAAGAACAATCATGGAAACTACCAGAACACAAAATAAAAGCATTCAAACATTTCCGATTTTATTCCAGTTTTTAATCAAAACCTTATTTCATGGAAACATACACTGTTTTTTGTCTTTATTAATTGTGTACAGTAACAATACGGCAGTTTAAGCTTTCAATCATATTAAGGTACCTAGGACAAGCGTCAGACCCTTTTTTAGGAACATTTTAACGCAGTGTTATTCCAACATTGTTACTACCACATTACTGTAGATTGTATTGCATTGATTTTCATAAAACATAATCAATTCATCATTGCTAAAAGTCAAACTGTTCTTAACAGAATTAGTTTACTCGCAGTTCTTCTGAGAATGTAATGCAGCAATAAAAATGTAACTCATCTAGGTGTAAAGTACAAGGCAGTCAGTGGGCTGTTTATTCTGAACAGCCATGTTAGAAATGAACACCAGCTACATGAACAATGATGTGTATATACATAATTGGCTATGACCCTTGATTCAAATAAATGATTCAATTAAAATATTAAGGCTTATTTAACGAGGTTTCGAACAAGGTTTCGAACTTATTTTTCGAGGTTTGGAACAGTTACCTGATCATGGCCGTCTGCTACAGAATTCCTCATACATGTATACCCTACAAAGGCAAAGTGCAATATCTGCTTAAAATAATTAACAGCAAAATCTGACTTCAAAGTCTTTTTCTGTCCAGACACACAGCAATTTCTGGTACTTCATGATATATTCTGATTGACTGGGTTGTTCTCGTCAGGAAACGAAATGCCTTATTATCTATATTCTGATTGACTGGGTTGTTCTCGTCAGGAAACGAAATGCCTTATCTATATTCTGATTGGCTGGGTTGTTCTCGTCAGGAAACGAAATGCCTTATTATCTATATTCTGATTGACTGGGTTGTTCTCGTCAGGAAACGAAATGCCTTATTATCTATATTCTGATTGACTGGGTTGTTCTCGTCAGGAAACGAAATGCCTCATTATCTATATTCTGATTGACTGGGTTGTTCTCGTCAGGAAACGAAATGCCTTATTATCTATATTCTGATTGGCTGGGTTGTTCTCGTCAGGAAACGAAATGCCATATTATCACATATTACACCAGGCCATTACAACAGATCAAATATTTCTTACCAAATTTGCAGATAATGCACGTTGCTTTTGCGGGGCAACAACAACAAAACACACACAGAAAAAGGTAAACAGTTTGTTATTGTGCATGTTGTTTCATACACAGTGTGTACAGGAGTATATCCAATATCTGTAGTCCTTTTCTGCAATAGGCATGTATTTCGTTAGTGATCTAATGGCAGGTTCTTGCATGTAAATCATAGCAACCCAACAATTCTACGTCCCCTAAAATAAACAGCAATGATGATGTCGGAGTGTTGCGTTGTTCTTCATGCTCTTTAGACACGCCTGATGTTGCGGGTCGCCCTTGTAGACTGGTTGGTTTGCTTCATGGCTGCAAAAGACAGAGACATTTAGAGAATGCTTCAGACAAGGCCTAAATACACATTGTCATTCCTTTTCTAGAAAATCGAACTATAAGAATAATGACCTTCAAAAGAGATCCCACTGAAGTTCTCTCTCCTCTAACATGAGTTACACATCATCTGCAAGGCTATCATCATCTTGAGGCCTCCTACCTGAGAAGTCCAGCTTGTAGGCCTGTCCGTTGACAGTGAAGGACATGGATCCATTGAAGTCCTGCTGGTACTGGTCTTCAATGTCAGCACTGTCTTTGAAGGTGTGCCATCGCCCACTTTTCCCCCCAAACTACCACTCTGGAGATTCACTCTGGCCCGCTGGAGACATCTTCACTCTATGGAAAGCAGACGTCACTCGACCAATTCTGTTCAATCAGAGAGACCGATTTCGTTTATCTCAAGTAAAATATCAATACATTCAAATCAGCACATTCAAATAATGAGGGTTTTATCTATGGCACAGTCGATGTCTTCTCCTAAAGGGGCAATCCGTTCGATTGTGTTTGAACTTACAGATCCGCTTTGAGGGGGTTGGTACTTTGGACGACGGACAACTTTCCTCTTCCTCTTGCCGCTCACCTGTCTCCTTTCTGACAAACACATAATGAACAGAGAAATGAATAAGCAACACAGAAAATGTTTATTCACATACTTTCACTTTCCCAGTTACGTTGAGTCTTTCTGTTTTGAGTGAGTCACAGACATGAGTGAGTCACAGACTGGCAACTGCTTGGCAACGACCAGTGAAGGACATGGATCCATTAGCACGTACGGCCCAGTACATGCAGGAGCTCTATAACAGGCGGTGTATATATGTGTATTTATATATATACAGTTGAAGTTGGAAGTTTACATTACACTTAGGTTGGAGTCATTAAAACTATTTTTTTAACCACTCCACAAACTTCTTGTTAACAAACTATAGTTTTGGCAAGTCGGTTCGAACTTCTACTTTGTGCATGACACAATTAATTTTTCCAACAATTGTTTACAGACAGATTATTTCACTTAAAATTCACTGTATCACAATTCCAGTGGGTCAGAAGTTTACATACATTTAGTTGACTGTGCTTTTAAACAGCTTGAAAAATTACAGAAAATCATGTCATGGCTTTAGAAGCTTCTGATAGGCTAATTAACATAATTTGAGTCAATTGGAGGTTTACCTGTGGATGTATTTCAAAGCCTACCTTCAAACTCAGTGCCTCTTTGCTTGCCATCATGGGAAAATCAAAAGAAATCAGCCAAGACCTCAGAAAACAAATTGTAGACCTCCACAAGTCTGGTACATCCTTGGGAGCAATTTCCAAATGCCTGAAGGTATCACGTTCATCTGTACAAACAATAGTACTGAAGTATAAACACCATGGGACCACGCAGCCGTCATACCGCTCAGGAAGGAGACGCGCTCTGTCTCCTAGAGATGAACTTACTTTTGTGTGAAAAGTGCAAATCAATCCCAGAACAACAGCAAAGGACCTTGTGAAGATGCTGGAGGAAACGGGTACTAAAGTATCTATATCCACATTAAAACGAGTCCTATGTCGACATAACCTGAAAGGCCGCTCAGTAAGAAAGAAGCCACTGCTCCAAAACCGGCATAAAAAAAGCCAGACTATGGTTTGCTACTGCACATGGGGACAAAGATTATACTTTTTGGAGAAATGTCCTCTGGTCTGATGAAACAAAAATAGAACTGTTTGGCCATAATGACCATCGTTATGTTTGGAGGAAAAAGAGGGAAGCTTGCAAGCCAAAGAACACCATACCAACAGTGAAGCACGGGGGTGGCAGCATCATGTTGTGGGGGTGCTTTGCTGCAGGATGGACTGGTGTACTTCACAAAATAGATGGCATCATGAGACAGGGTAATTATGTGGATATATTGAAGCAACATCTCAAGACATCAGTCAGGATGTTAAAGCTTGGTTGCAAATAGGTCTTCCAAATGGACAATGACCCCAAGCATACTTCCAAAGTTGTGGCGAAATGGCTTAAGGACAACAAAATCAAGGTATTGGAGTGGCCATAACAAAGCCCTGGCCTCAATCCTATAGAAAGTTTGTGGGCAGAACTGAAAAATCTTGTGCGAGCAAGGAGGCCTAAATTCACCCAACTTATTGTGGGAAGCTTGTGGAAGGCTAACCGAAACGTTTGACCAAAGTTAAACAATTGAAAGGCAATGCTACCAAATACTAATTGAGTGCATGTAAACTTCTGACCCACTGGGAATGTGATGAAAGAAATAAAAGCTGAAATAAATCATTCTCGCAACTATTATTCTGACATTTCACATTCTTAAAATGATCCTAACTGACCTAAGACAGTGAATTTTTACTAGGATTGAATGTCAGGAATTGGGAAAACTGAGTTTAAATGTATTTGGCTAAGGTGTATGTAAACTTCCGACTTCAACTGTAAAAACTGTATAGCCGCGTTATTGTTATTTTATTGTGTTACTATTTCCTTTTTTTCTTTAGCAAATGTTTCTTACTTTTTAACTCTGCATTGTTGAGAAAGTGCTCTTAAGTAAGTATTTCACGGTAAAGTCTATACCAGTTGTATTTGGCGCATGTGACAAATAAAATGTGATTTGATTGATTTGACATTAAAGTTTTAATGTCAATATAAGTGTTTGTCTAAGGTTTCTTTCAATCTGACTCACGTCTGAAACGGATCTCGAAGATATTGGAACCGATGACTGAATTGAAATAGAATAGACCTTAACCCTGGCATGTTCCTAAGTTCAGCTTCTAAAGATAACGGTACACTTGGGGTTGTTGCCTGGTGTTCTGCTGTACTTTTTCTCCATATTTGGTCCAGCCTTTGCTAGTTGAGTAGAACCAGATCCACTCTGTCTGCTGACCATCCAAGCGCCTCACCCTAGATTCTTCTTACCGCGGACTCTCATCGCCTTGAAATCAATACTCACTGCTCTACAGAGAGAGAGAGAGAGAGAAAAGTTACCAAAAGTATTCGTTCAAAGTCCTTGAAAGAATTTTGATCAGTCAACCAAACCATATTAAGTAATCAGAACAACAGTTTTCAGCTGTACTAACATAATTGCAAAATAGTTTTTTAATGATCAATTAGCCTTTTAAAATTATAAACTTGGATTAGCTAACACAACGTGTCATTGGAACACAGTAGTGATGGTTGCTGATAGTGGACCTGTTTGCCTATGTAGATATTCAATTTAAAAAATCAGCCGTTTCCAGATACAATAGTCATTTACAACATTATCAATGTCTACACTGTATTTCTGATCAATTTGATGTTATTTTAATGGACATAAAATGTGCTTTTCTTTCAAAAACATGGACATTTCTAAGTGTCTCCAAACTTTTGAACGGTAGCATACAGTGGGGCAAAAAAGTATTTAGTCAGCCACCAATTGTGTAAGTTCTCCCACTTAAAAAGATGAGAGTGGCCTGTAATTTTCATCATAGGTACACTTCAACTATGACAGACAAAATTAAGAAAAAAAATCCAGAAAATCACATTGTAGGATTTTTCATGAATTTATTTCCAAATTATGGTGGAAAATAAGTATTTGGTCACCTACAAACAAGCAAGATTTCTGGCTCTCACAGACCTTCTTCTTTAAGAGGCTCCTCTGTCCTCCACTCGTTACCTGTATTAATGGCACCTGTTTGAACTTGTTATCAGTATAAAAGACACCTGTCCACAACCTCAAACAGTCACACTCCAAACTCCACTATGGCCAAGACCAAAGAGCTGTCAAAGGACACCAGAAACAAAATTGTAGACCTGCACCAGGCTGGGAAGACTGAATCTGCAATAGGTAAGCAGCTTGGTTTGAAGAAATCAACTGTGGGAGCAATTATTAGGAAATGGAAGACATACACGACCACTGATAATCTCCATCGATCTGGGGCTCCACGCAAAATCTCACCCCGTGGGATCAAAATGATCACAAGAACGGTGAGCAAAAATCCCAGAACCACACAGGGGGACCTAGTGAATGACCTGCAGAGAGCTGGGACCAAAGTAACAAAGCCTACCATCAGTAACACACTACGCCGCCAGGGACTCAAATCCTGCAGTGCCAGATGTGTCCCCCTGCTTAAGCCAGTACATGTCCAGGCCCGTCTGAAGTTTGCTAGAGAGCATTTGGATGATCCAGAAGAACATTGGGAGAATGTCATATGGTCAGATGAAACCAAAATATAACTTTTTGGTAAAAACTCAACTCGTCGTGTTTGGAGGACAAAGAATTCTGAGTTGCATCCAAAGAACACCATACCTACTGTGAAGCATGGGGGTGGAAACATCATGCTTTGCGGCTGTTTTTCTGCAAAGGGACCAGGACGACTGATCCGTGTAAAGGAAAGAATGAATGGGGCCATGTATCGTGAGATTTTGAGTGAAAAAATCCTTCCATCAGCAAGGGCATTGAAGATGAAACGTGGCTGGGTCTTTCAGCATGACAATGATCCCAAACACACCGCCCGGGCAACGAAGGAGTGGTTTCGTAAGAAGCATTTCAAGGTCCTGGAGTGGCCTAGCCAGTCTCCAGATCTCAACCCCATAGAAAATCTTTGGAGGGAGTTGAAAGTCCGTGTTGCCCAGCAACAGCCCCAAAACATCACTGCTCTAGAGGAGATCTGCATGGAGGAATGGGCCAAAATACCAGCAACAGTGTGTGAAAACCTTGTGAAGACTTACAGAAAACGTTTGACTTCTGTCATTGCCAACAAAGGGTATATAACAAAGTATTGAGATAAACTTTTTTGCCCCACTGTAGGTCTGTAGCAGTTTGGGTCTAGAGTCTCACCCCCTTTAAAGAGGGGGATGACCGCGGCAGCTTTCCAATCTTTGGGAATCTCAGATGATACGAAAGAGAGGTTGAACAGGCTAGTAATAGGGGTTGCAATTTCGGCAGATCATTTTAGAAAGAGAGGGTCCAGATTGTCTAGCCCGGCTGATTTGTAGGGGTCCAGATTTTGCAGCTCTTTCGGAACTCAAGGTACTAAACGATATCATCACCGCCATCGATAAAAGACAGTACTGTGCAGCAGTCTTCATCGACCTGGCCTAGGCTTTCGACTCTGTCAATCACCATTTTCTTATCGGCAGACTCAATAGCCTTGGCTTCTCAAATGACTGCCTCACCTGGTTCACCAACTACTTTGCAGACAGAGTTCAGTGTGTCAAATCAGAGGGCCTGTTGTCCGGACCTCTGGCAGCCTCTATGGGAGTACCACAGGGTTCAATTCTTGGGCCAACTCTTTTCTCTGTATATATCAATGATGTCGCTCTTGCTGCGGGTGATTCCCTGATCCACCTCTACGCAGATGACACCATGCTGTATACATCTGGCCCTTCCTTGGACACTGTGTTAACTAACCTCCAAACGAGCTTCAATGCCATACAACACTCCTTCCGTGGCCTCCAACTGCTCTTAAACGCTAGTAAAACCAAATGCATGCTTTTCAACCGTTCACTGCCCGCACCCGCCCACCCGACTAGCATCACTACCCTGGACGGTTCTGACCTAGAATATGTGGACAACTACAAATATCTAAGTGTCTGGCTAGACTGTAAACCCTCCTTCCAGACTCATATTAAACATCTCCAATCGAAAATCAAATTTAGAATCGGCTTTCTATTTCGCAACAAAGCCTCCTTCACTCACGCCACCAAACTTACCCTAGTAAAACTGACTATCCTACCGATCCTCGACTTCGGCGATGTCATCTACAAAATAGCTTCCAATACTCTACTCAGAAAACTGGATGCAGTCTATCACAGTGCCATTTGTTTTGTTACCAAATCCCCTTATACCACCCACCACTGTGACCTGTATTCTCTAGTTGGCTGGCCCTCGCTACATATTCGTTGCCAGACCCACTGGTTCCAGGTCATCTATAAGTCTATGCAAGGTAAAGCTCTGCCTTATCTCAGCTCACTGGTCACGATAACAACATCCACCCGTAGCACACGCTCCAGCAGGTATATCTCACTGGTCATCCCCAAAGCCAACACCTCATTTGGCTGCCTTTCCTTTCAGTTCTCTGCTGCCAGTGACTGGAACAAATTGCAAAGATCGCTGAAGCTGGAGACTTATATTTCCATCACTAACTTTAAACATCAGCTATCTGAGAAGCTAACCAATCGCTGCACCTGTACATAGTCCATCTGTAAATAGCCCACCCAATCTACCTACCTCCTCCCCATATTGTTTAAAAAAAACTTTTCTGCTCTTTTGCACACCAGTATCTCTACTTGCACATCATCATCTGCTCATTTATCACTCCAGTGTTAATCTGCTAAATTGTAATTACTTCGCTACTATGGCCTATTTATTGCCTACCTCCTCTCGCCACTTGCACACACTGTATATAGACTTTCTTTTTTTCTATTGTGTTATTGACTGTACGCTTGTTTATTACATGTGTAACTGTGTTGTTTGTGTCGCACTGCTTTGCTTTATCTTGGCCAGGTCGCAGTTGTAAATGAGAACTTGTTCTCAACTAGCTTACCTGGTTAAATAAAGGTGGGAAAAATAAATAAATATATATATATAAAATTTTTTTTTTATATTCCACACTATGCCTTTTATGTCCCATGGTCCCTCAACTTCAGACTCTTTTGAACTCTTCATCTTATCTCTGTAAACCCATTCTACCTATGCTGCTTCCTTCACTCGTTCTTCTCCTGATTTGAAACATATAGACTCAGGTTAAAAGTGTTGTGTTGCACTGTTGTACTTTTTCAATGAAAAGTCCTTATTTCCTAAAATATTTGTGGTACTTACTCAAAACTAAATGAGAAGTCACACCAACATTTAAAAAAAAGATACGATAACAAATGAACTTTTGTCCCAGCATGCTCTACTGCAGGTACATTTTTTCAGGGGGGAATTGATTTTAATATCTGTGTTTTTGCATGCACATTGAGTAATTGATTAAATGTTATGTTACACAAAGATAAACATGTTTTTTCTAAACTAATCAAATAATTACATTTTTGCACCCATTACTGAAATGGTTGTTCCAGTTTAAATGGCTTAGATAGTTTCATTTAAATGTTCTTAACCCTGGCAGTCATTATGAATACAGGTTGTGGGTGAATTCAAATTTCAACTGTTGGATAGCCTAACACTGGCTAGATTCCAACTGGTATTACGTATCACCATGCAAGCCAGTGTAATGTGATTTACAGTTAGGCTTGCAACATTCTGGTACAGTTCTCACATTTTCCAGAAGTCCTGGTTGGAAGATTACTGGAAAAATGTTTGTGAAAGTCTGGAATTTTGCAACCCTACTTGCAGGCCTGTAAAACTATGAGTTTCAGGCCACTGTTTAAGGACTTATGATAAGGTATACTGTATGTAATGGTTCATTTATAATGATACTCTTCACCTAGGAACTCAGCAACATCAGCACAAGAACTGTTCATCGGGAGCCACACACAAGCCTAAGATCACCAAGTGCAATGCCAAGCATCGGCTGGAGTGGTGTAAAGCTCACCGCCATTGGACTCTGGAGCAGTGGAAATGTGTTCTCTGGAGGGATTCACCATCTGGCAGTCCGACTGGGTATGGCCAGTGTGTTATATCTGGAGTACTTCTCCTGTCCTATTCGGTGTCCTGTGTGAATCTAAGTGTGCGTTCTCTAATTCTTTCTTTCTCTCTCTCGGAGGACCTGAGCCCTAGGACCATGCCCCAGGACTACCTGACATGACGACTCCTTGCTGTCCCCAGTCCACCTGACCGTGCTGCTGCTCCAGTTTCAACTGTTCTGCCTTATTATTATTCGACCATGCTGGTCATTTATGAACATTTGAACATCTTGGCCATGTTCTGTTATAATCTCCACCCGGCACAGCCAGAAGAGGACTGGCCACCCCACATAGCCTGGTTCCTCTCTAGGTTTCTTCCTAGGTTTTGGACTTTCTAGGGAGTTTTTCCTAGCCACCGTGCTTCTACACCTGCATTGCTTGCTGTTTGGGGTTTTAGGCTGGGTTTCTGTACAGCACTTTGAGATATCAGCTGATGTACGAAGGGCTATATAAATACATTTGATTTGATTAGATGCCAGGAGAATGCTACCCCAATGCATAGCGCCAACTCAAAAGTTTGGTGGAGGAGGAATGATGGTCTTGGGCTGTTTTTCATGGTTTGGGTTAGACCCCTTAGTTCCAGTGAAGGAACATCTTAACACTACAGCTTACAATGACATTCTAGACAATTCTGTGCATCCAACTTTGTGGCAACGGGGAAGTCCCTTTCCTGTTACAGCATGACAACGCCCCCATGCACAAAGTGAAGCAACAACACAACACAAATAAAAAAAGGAGTGCAAGCCTTTATCGTTGGCTTTTCTACAGAAACTCCCCCCTCATACTCATCTGCAGGTCGAGCATTTGTTTGCCTATATCTCTGTGTGTATACAAAACAGTAGGAACACCTGCTCTTTCCATGACAGACTGACCAGGTTGAAGCTATGATCCCTTATTGATATATTTTCTGTTTGTCAAAGACTCCAGTCACCCAAGTCATAGGCGGTTTTCTCTGTTACTGCACAGCAAGCGGTACCGGAGCTCCAAGTCTAGCACCAAAAGGCTCCTTAACCGCTGCTACTCCCAAGCCGTAAGACTGCTGAACAATTAATCAAATGGCCACCAGACTATTACATTGACCCCCCCCCCCCCCCCCCCCACCCATTTGTTTTGTACAATGCTGATACTAGCTGTTTATTATCTAGGAATTGTCACTTCACCCTTACCTACATGTACAAATGACCTCTAACCTGTACCCCTGCACACTGACTCGGTACCCCCTGTATATAGTCTCGTTATTGTTATGTTACTTTTTTAAATGATTTTTACTTCAGTTTATTTGGTAAATATTTTCTTAACTCATCTTGAACTGGACTGCTGGTTAAGGGCTTGTAAGCAAGCATTTCGCGGTAAGGTCTACACTTGTTGTTTTCGGCGCATGTGACAAATAAGGTTTGATTTGATATGTGTAGAACACAGAATTCGTCCTGAATATGTACCTGAGCCGCTAGCTAGACTGTGACCCGCTGCATATCTTACAGCTTTAGTAATCAAACGTTCTGATGTAGGCAGTGGCACTTGCGAATGTGATGTGAGGAATGGTAGTATGTGGTACGTGTGCACAGTCTGAACTGTGGGTGGAAGCAATATGCCTAGATGCGACTAGTCTGCGTCCGGAAACCAACACGAAGAAGAAGAGACGAAGGGCGGAAGAGACGAAGTGCACTCCGTTGTGGTCCCTTCGCAGTGCTAGCTAACATGGATGCTACAATGGAAAACATCGAACACACGCTACCGCTATACTCTAATAATGCAAAAAAGAAAAGTAAAAAGAAAGTGAATTCAGAATACACATACAAATGTAAGTAGTCAATTTATCCTTTATGTGTTTATTTAGGACTGCAAATGAAGTAAGGAACTCCGAGCTAGTTAGCAAGAAAGCTAGCTAACGTTACCTACAAAGGGGACATCATGGCGCCTTGTCTCGAATACTTGTTCGAGCAGATGCGTGCGTAGACATCAGACGGTGCGATCCACATTTGTCCTATTAGTCAAAGTGTGAATTATTTAATTTCAATTACATTGTGCATGTAGTGATTTAAAACATATTTATTTATTTCAGTGTCTGAATATGAAACAATGGACTTTGTGAAATTGCGCGTATCAAATCGCTACATGTTTACGGGGAGGAGAAATGCCTCTCGACTGGCCTGGAGGTGAGTTCAGATACTTACCCGAGATCCTCCCAGTACACGTTTTGTTATATACGTTTTTTTCATTTTACCTGTCATGGAGACGAGTCAATGTGTATGTTTTGAAGTCGAAATGATCATTGTGTACCTTTTTTGTTGTTGTTGCAGGGCCATCCTCAAACACATGGGCTTGCAGGGGAAGATGACGGCCAGTCAGGCAATGAAAAAATGGGAAAATCTGAAGAAGAGATACAAGGTAGCAATTGCATGCTACATACACTACATATCCAAAAGTATGTGGACACCTGCTTGTCGAACATCTCATTCCAAAATCATGGGTATTAATATGGAGTTGGTCTTCCCTTTGCTGCTATAACAGCCTCCAGTAGTGATAAGATTACCCTTCACTGGAACTAAGCGGCTAAGCCCGAACCATAAAAAACAGCGCCAGACCATTATTCCTGCTCCACCAAACTTTATAGTTGGAACTATGTATTTGGGCAGGATGCGTTCTCCTGGCATCCACCAAACCTGTCTGCCTGCCAGATGGTGAAGCGGGATTAATCTCTCCGGAGAACGCATTTCCACTGCTCCAGAGTCCAATGACCGCAAGCTTTACACAACTTCAGTTGATGCTTGACATTGCGCATGGTGATCTTAGGCTAGTGTGTGGCTGCTTGGCCATGGAAACCCATTTCATGAAACTCCCTACAAACAGTTCTTGTGCTGACATTGCTTCCAGAGGCATTTTGGAACGCTGTAGTGAGTGTCACAACCGAGGATAGGCGATTTTTACATGATACGTGTTTCAGCACTCGACGGTCCTGTTCTGTGAGCTTGTGTGGCCTGCCACTTCGCGGCTTAGCCGTTGTTGCTCCTAGATGTTTCCATTTCACAGTAGCAGCACTTACAGTTGACCAGGGCAAAACTTTGACGAACTGACTTGTTGGAAAGGTGGCATCCTATGACAGTGCCACGTTGAAAGTCACTGAGCTCTTCTGTAAGGCCATTCTACTACCAATGTTTGTCTATGGAGATTGCATGGCTGTGTGCTTGATTTTATACACGTCAGCAACAGGTGTGGCTGAAATGGCAGAATCTGCTAATTTGAAGGCGTGTCCACATACTTTTGGCCACACGGTGTACCTCAGGATGGAAACACCTGAAATTGACCCTTTAATAGGCATCCTTGTAAAGTTCTAAATAACCCTGCCCTAGAGACATCCTGTGCCTACTACTTTGTCCAAGCCTAACGTCTACTCAACTATTCATCAAATCCTTCATTATCCGACTAGCTACTAATACTGTTTATCCTTCATTTGGGGACAGGAGCTGAAGTACCCTCCCCCAGGGGTGCAGGTGTTCCCCCACAGTTGGCGTTGGTACGATCTGATGAGTGACGCAATGGAGGGGCGTCTGGCAGGCTCAGCCCCCATCATCGGCCCACTCCCCCCGGGCACTAGCGACAGTGATTTTCTCCCTGATGCCCGGCCCAGGAAGAGATCCATGATTGGCGGAATAGGGGTGATGGGGATGCACTGCGACCTGGACGAGATGGACACCGAGAGGGCGACGCTGGAGACCGAACGGGCGGCATTGGAGGGCGAGCGAGAGGTGATGGGAAGAGAGCGGATGGCGCTGGAGAGAGAGCAAGCAGGGCTGGAACGAGAGATGGCCAACCTGGACCGGGAGCGTGCCCAACTGGAGAGGGAGAAGGCAGCGGTGGAGAGGGAGAGGGGGCTGATAGAGAAGGAGAAAGCGCAGGTGGCCAGGGATCGGCTGGCTGTGGACAGAGACAGAGTTCTACTGGCGGAGGGTAGAGCAGCGGAGGAGAACGGTGCGGAAGGACAAAGCTGTAAAACAGGAGGACAGAGGGTCGTTGGGTCGTTGGAAAGAACCGAGAGATTCCTCAAGATGTTTGAAAAGTTGGTTGAACGTATGTGAAGAACAATTACATGTTTGTTTACACTAGACTAGACTATTCAATTGGAAAGTAATTGGATATAATTTGTATTGGTTTTATTTTCTATGAATGTACAAAGTTTTCAATGACAAATCCTTTTTGTATTGCTGTTCAGAGATGCCTGTATGCCTATTGTTATCTGGGCTAGAAGTATTTGAACATGGAACTGCCTAAACAGTTGTACTCAATCAGTTCATTCAAAATCACTTTGCAGCTACACACCTTACCGGTCAATTCTCAATTAAAATGTTAAGCCAGGTCATCAAAACAACTTTATTCAATTGTGGTATTTCCATACAAAGCACACAATAGCAGGCTGTTTCTTCTTGTTAACCCCATCCACACCCAACAACCCCCCCCCCCCCTCCCCCTTGGTCATACAATAGTCTTGATCTTTATTGATATAGACTATTGTGGTCATAACAAGAACTTTGAAATGTAATATGCCAAATATTGCAGTTCATGTAAAAAAAAAAAGTTCAGAATATATTTTTATATTACAGTACAGACTTTACAAATGCTTGTTTAATTGCTTCTTTTATTGCATTGGTATTCAATTTAGCGTTCCAGTAAGCTTCAATTAGTTTATGCTAGTATAATTGTTTTTTTAAATAGTGTTAGATTTCTGTAATATAATTTTTTTTCCTTTACAAAAACATATTTAAACAATATTACTGGTTGTCGTTGCCAGTCAGGAACAGACATGAAACAATGTTCGATTGTTGGATCAATAAAATGTCACATTTTCATTGTCTTTTTGTTTGCTTCAAGTTGCTGAACAGTTTGGCTTTTGACAAAAAGATATCTGGTGTGTATTTGTGTGTGTGTGTGTGTAGGAATGAGAGATACGCACCATCTCTCTCACTGTGTGTTATGTATGCGATCAACAACTGATCAGACTTAAATTAGGGAAGGTAGGTAGAGTGTTCTGGTGTTTACTGTATGTGCAGATTGCAAATGAACTGATAGACTGGACAACTTTTAGGATCTGTCCAGTAGGTAAGTGTGTGTATGGTATGTACATATGTCTCGTAGACAATGAGTTGAGCTGTGTAAAGATGCGTGTGTATTGATCAGTGTGTGGTTAGATGTGGGCTCCGATGGGGACGCGGGGCAGACACACATAGGCCTGTGGGGTCCTGCTGAGGTTGATGGGGTTGCCGTCCAGGCGAATGTCCTCCAGTGCGTTCCTGATGTAGTTGAAGTCTTTCAGGTTGCAGAACGTGTCCTCGTGTATCATCTGAATGTTGTTGCGCTGGGAAACAAGACATTGGAAGTCTAAGAAAACACTCTGAAACAACACATTCATTAATCTGGGGCCTTAAAAAACAATGCAAGACCATCTAATGCTAGTTTGAGATTCTGCACAGGTCTGACACAGTGCTGGAGAAAAGTACATTTTAAATATACAACACTTTCCCCTAATAACTGAAACTGATGGAGTATTGGCCAGAATGTTTTGAAACAGCTTGCAGATAGAGGGGATATGGTGGTCAGTTGAGCAAAAATCCCTCTAACCACCACCAGTGTACAGTATGGAGGTAATCCTATGGTTCTCACATCACCCACAAGAGGGCAGTAATGAGGCAGGAGTGCAGGTACCTGTAGGTGCAGAGAGCGCAGGCTGTCCGGTAAGGGCACAGGGATGTGGTCGATGTGGTTGTCTGTTAGGTACAGGTACAGCAGACCCGTCATGTCCTAAACAAAACACAGTGTTTACATTTAGAGTGGAGTCATTTATGCCAGACAGTCTCAATACATAGCTGTTTTTGTTTCATCCCAGCACTCACACATGATTCAACTCATCAAGGGCTTGGTGATTAGTCCATTAGGGGAATCAAATGTGATAATGCTGGGAAAAAGCAAATACATCGTTTGTGATCCTTGTCAGACCTTACATACCTTGAAAGCCTCTTTGTGGATGCCTGTGGCGCCAATGTTGTTGTGGCTGGCGTCGATGAGGGTCATCACGGGCGGAAGGGCAGGCAGCTGTGACACGCCGTTCTCACGGAGCACCAGCTCCTCCAGCACGGGCAGGCCGGAGAATGCATCATCAGCGATGGATGCAATCTCGTTGGCGGTCAAGTCGATCCTCTTCAGCTTGTCTGCAAGAGAGAGAAGGTAAAGTACTCAGACTTCCACGTGGTTTCATTAATTGAAACAGCCATTGAACAGCAGGAAATCTCACAGGCTGTGCCTTTAACATGTGACACCTACTCATCTGAGCAAAGTCGCCCTTGTTGATCTTGGTGATGCGGTTGTAGCGGGCGTAGAAGTGAGTGGTCTCTTTGGGGAGAGGCGGCACGCTCGTCAGCTTCACATCATCACAGTAGACAGAACCACCCAGACAGGTGCACAGCAGGCAGGTAGGCATACCTGGGACAGACAGACAGGACAAGGAAGTAAGAAGGAGGTAGGCGATACACTTGAGAGAACAGTTGATAGGTCTGAAATGTTGTGTGATGAAGTTTAGGCCACCAGCCTTCGATGCAGTAACAATGGGTTTGTAGAATGGTGGAGACGTGCACTCAGTGTTGATATGATTTGTTTGTTTTACCTCTTGCATCAAGAAATGTTGTCAAGTCTGGATTGGATACAGCTTTTGATGTGACCAAGGTGTGCACATTATGAGAGTTGTTGCTGAGGTGCTATGGTTGAGGTGTAGTGCATTCCCAATGTTAGACATATTGTGTTAATGGTGTTCGGGACAGGTTATAACACAGACGTTTGGTGAAGGTGACGATAACAGATGTTATAGACTCATATCTGTATTATTGACTTGTTAATTGTTTACTCCATGTGTAACTCTGTGTTGTCTGTTCACACTGCTATATATGCTTTATCTTGGCCAGGTCGCAGTTGCAAATGAGAACTTGTTCTCAACTAGCCTACCTGGTTAAATAAAGGTAAAATAAATAAATGAAATAAATAAAATATCATAGAGCAACTTGATAGTAAACACATGATACAGACAGACACATGACAGTGTTTGTGACAGGTAAGGACAAGACATTGTGTAACGGACATTACAGATACATATGGCTTCAACACAGTTTGTGGTCAGTTTTAACAGGAGGCACATAAGATTCAATAACCCTATTCAATCAAAACCAGGGTTTCTGGGGTGAAATGGAAGAGACAACTCATATAAAGATATGAGAAAATATGTTTCGATATGAGAATGTGATAGACCCCATATACTGTATAGTGAAGTAGAATAGACCCTATAACCCCAGAAGCCTGGTTACAGGTTTTGATTGAATAGTTAGTGTTTGTGCTGGATACTGACCTTTAATGTCCAAGTCAACCTCTGGCAACCCAGAGCCCCCTGAGCCTACTGTACCTCCAGACTCCTGAGGGGTTTTCGGAGTAGTCAGGAGCACTTCCTCCTCTTGTTAGAGATAGAGATGAGGTAGGAGACAGGTTGGAAACAGCATGGACAGTGACACGACAACAAGTGCTGTTTGCCACGGTGAGAAGTCACAAATAGCAAGGGAGTTGTGTTGTTGTCGTTGTTTATGACACATTTAACTGATTAAATTAGGTAATAGTTAAATGGAATCTTGGGAATGGAATTATGTTATGTTATGTTGATATATGTTTGATATATGTTTAATATAAATACAGTTGAAATACAGTTGAAGTTGGAAGTTTACATACACTTAGGTTGGAGTCATTAAAACTCGTTTTTCAACCACTCCACAAATGTCTTGTTAACAAACTATAGTTTTGGCAAGTTGGTTAGCACTTCTACTTTGTGCATGACACAATTCATTTTTCCAACAATTGTTTACAGACAGATTATTTCACTGTATCTCAATTCCAGTGGGTCAGAAGTTTACATGCTGTCACGCCCTGGCCTTAGTATTTTGTGTTGTCTTTATTATTTTGGTCAGGCCAGGGTGTGACATGGGTTATTTATGTGGTGTGTTTTGTCTAGGGTTTTTTGTAGGTTATGGGATTGTGGTGTAGTATAGTTGTCTAGAAAAGTCTATGGTTGCCTGGAGTGGTTCTCAATCAGAGGCAGGTGTTTATCGTTGTCTCTGATTGGGAACCATATTACGTTTAGTGTTTTGTACCGGAAGAAAACCTTAACACATGCACTAAATTGACTGTGCCTTTCTTTAAACAGATTAGAAAATTCCACAAAATTTTGTCAAGGCTTTAGAAGCTTCTGATAGGCTAGTTGACATAATTTGAGTAAATTGGAGGTGTACTTGTGGATGTATTTCAAGGCCTACCTTCAAACTCAGTGCCTCTTTGCTTGGCATCATGGGAAAGTCAAAATAAATCAGCCAAGACATCAGAAAAAAAACTGTAGACCTCCACACGTCTAGTTCATCCTTGGGAGCAATTTCCAAATGCCTGAAGGTACCACGTTCATCTCTACAAACATAAGTACGCAAGTATAAACACCATGGGACCACGCAGCTGTCTTACCGCTCAGGAAGGAGATGCTTTCTGTCTCCTAGAGATGAACGTACTTTGGTGCGAAAAGTGCAAATCATTCCCAGAACAACAGCAAAGGACCTTGTGAAGATGCTGGAGGAAACAGGTACAAAAGTATCTATAGCCACATTAAAACGAGTCCTATGTCGACATAACCTGAAAGGCCGCTCAGTAAGGAAGAAGCCACTGCTCCAAAACCGGCATAAAAAACCTAGACTACGGATTGCAACTGCACATGGGGACAAAGATCATACTTTTTGGAGAAATGTCCTCTGGTCTGATGAAACAAAAATAGAACTGTTTGGCCATAATGACCATTGTTATGTTTGGAGGAAAAAGAGGGAGGCTTGCAAGCCAAGGAACACCATCCCAACAGTGAAGCACGGGGGTGGCAGCATCATGTTGTAGGGATGCTTTGCTGCAGGAGGGACTGGTGCACTTCACAAAATAGATGGCATCATGAGAAGGAAAATTATGTGGATATATTGAAGCAACATCTCAAGACATCAGTCAGGAAGTTAAAACTTGGTCGCAAATGGATCTTCCAAATGAACAATGACCCAAGCATACTTCCAAAGTTGTGGCAAATGGCTTAAGGACAACAAAGTCAAGATATTGGAGTGGCCATCACAAATCCCTGACCTCAATTCCATAGAAAATTTGTGGGCAGAACTGAAAAAGCTTGTGCGAGCAAGGAGGCCTACCAACCTGACTCAGTTACACCAGCTCTGTCAGGAGGAATGGGCCAAAATTCACCCAACTTATTGTGGGAAGCTTGTGGAAAGCTACGCAAAACATTTGACCCAAGTTAAACAATTGAAAGGCAATGCTATCAAATACTAATTTAGTGTATGTAAACTTCTGACCCAATGAGAATGTGATGAAAGAAATAAAAGCTGAAATAAATCAATTTCTACTATTATTCTGACGTTTCACATTCTTAAAATAAAGTGGTGATCTTAACTTACCTAAGAATTTTTACTCTGATTAAATGTCAGGAATTGTGAAAAACTGAGTTTAAATGTATCTGGCTAAGGTGTATGTAAACCTTCTCCTTTAACTCTAGGTACATTGGAACAGTTTTCTTAGCTGGAATTGGAGATTCATACTTGTCAACCACAAATCCTTTGAAAAGCATCTCTTGACCAGATTATTTGGTCACCTCCTCTTGTCCAAATACGGACATGGCAGCAGAGCATGCTTTATGCTCAAAGTTTTTGGGACCTTTACCCCTGTTATCGTTACACACATGATATGATGGGTTAATACCATAGAGATCTGTTTTCTTATTGTTTCTTTGTTTGGTGGTACTGACCTTCAGGGTCAGGGATTAATGTGACCTCTGACCCACCAGAGTCGGAGTCCCCAGGCCCTGAGGCCCCTGAGGTGCCAGAGGCCCCAGACTCCCCAGAAGCACCCGATGCCTCCTGGGGGGTAGTGTCAGGAATGAGGGGCAGCTCCTCCTCTTATTAGAGCCAAGGGGAGGGGTTAGGAGACAGGTTAGTGCTTCTCGTGGGATGGGATGGACTGTCAATCAACAATCATTCAATCAGCCAATCAATCAATCATTCTCAAACATGGTTTGACAGTGGGTTAGGTTGACAATGATTAGGAACTTATGGTATGTAAATGCAATGACAATGGTAGGACAATGAGTGACGTTTACAATGACAATGGTTGGACAATGAGTGATGTTTACAATGATAATGATACTGTAAGTGACAAAGCAATTACACAGGGTTTACAATGACGACAAGTAGCAAGTCACAAGAAAGCATTATCAATCCACATTTAACCAGCACAAAGCAGTTAAATGAAAAGGCAAATTTAGAAATGCAATGAAATCCCATATAGTCTTAGCGTATCAATCAGTGCTTGGAACTGTACTAGGTTCACAAGGCCACTATAGGCCCAACCAACTATCTGTATACTTCTACAGTGTAGTCTGTATACGTATAGGTACTGACCTCCAGATATAAGTATTATTCCTGAGTCCCCGGAACCTCCAGAACCCCCAGTACTGGAACCCAATATGACCCCGGAACCCCCTGAGCCTAGGAGGGTGCCGGATCCTCCAGAGTCACGGGAACCAAGATCTCCGGAACCCCCAGAGCCTCCAGAACCAAGGTCCCCAGAACCCCCAGAGCGTCCAGAACCAAGGTCCCCGGAACCCACAGAGCCTCCGGATCCAAGGTCCCCGGAACCCACAGAGCCTCCGAATCCAAGGTCCCCGGAACCCACAGAGTCTCCGGAACCCACAGAGTCTCCGGAACCAAGGACCCTGGAACCCCCAGAACCAAGATCCCCAGAACCTGCTGAACCAATTTCCCTGGAACCCCCTGTGCCTCCAGAAACCAAAAGGTCCCCAGAACCGGAAGCCAAAAGGTCTCCAGAACCCCCAGAACCTCCGGAAACCCCAGAGCCACCGGAACCTCCAGAACCCGTGGAACCCCCAAAGTCCCCGGAGATATGAAGAATGTCAATGGGACTCAGGCGCAGCTCCTCCTCTTGTTAGAGACAAGATTAGGTGTTAGAAGAGACAGGTTAGAGCACAGTGGACCATGATTCAGTTTAGGGCTAGTGAGTCATGTTTACAATGATGATTAGGTGACATTACAAAAAGTTTATGAGATTTATGGTTGAGTATCACACATTTAACTAATGTCAGACAGTTAAATGGAACTCATGCATTTGGAAATGACGAAGGATGATTGTAAAAAGGGGTCGATTTGCATGGGTAGGCGTTAAGAGGGAAGGTTGTGTGTTATGTATCACTGTCAGTACTGGACACATACCTTCCTCTCCCTGTGTGTATGGACTCATAGTGTGAGGTGACAGAGTGGATGTGCTGTGGGTGTGTGTATACAGACCTCCCTGTGTATGGGCTCATAGTGTGAGGTGACATGGTGTATGTGCTGTGGGTGTGTGTATGTGTGTATACAGACCTCCCTGTGCGTCGGGGCCCATGAGTACCCCAGACCCCCCTGAGCCTTGGGGGATGAGCTGGGGTGTTAGGGGCAACTCCTCCTGCTCTTCCTCCTCCAGTGATGCAGGGCCCCCAGGGCCAGGGTAGTTATAATCCGGTGGGGCCAGTGTGCCAATCTCTATCTGTGGGAAAGACAGCGACAGAGGGAGTCATTGCTAATGCAGGAGGTGCGCCACCAGAGAGCGCCAGAGACCACCAGAGACCGCCAGAGACAACCAGAGACCGCCAGAGACCACCAGAGACAACCAGAGAGCGCCAGAGAGCGCCAGAGACCACCAGAGACTGCCAGAGACAACCAGAGACCGCCAGAGACCGCAAGAGACAACCAGAGACCACCAGAGACAACCAGAGACCACCAGAGAGCGCCAGAGAGCACCAAAGAGCGCCAGAGACAACCAGAGAGCGCCAGAGACCACCAGAGACCACCAGAGACCACCAGAGAGCCCCAGAGAGCACCAAAGAGCGCCAGAGACAACCAGAGAGCGCCAGAGACCACCAGAGAGCGCCAGAGACCATCAGAGAGCGCCAGAGACCGCCCGAGAGCGCCCGAGAGCGCCCGAGAGCGCCAGAGAGCGCCAGAGACCACCAGAGAGAGCCAGAGACCACCAGAGAGCGCCAGAGAGAGTCAGAGACCACCAGAGAGCGCCAGAGACCACCAGAGAGCGCCAGAGAGCACCAGAGACCACCAGAGACCACCAGAGAGCGCCAGACACCACCAGAGAACGCCAGTGAGCACCAGAGATCACCAGAGAGCAGTAGCCTCACTTACTGAGTAACCGGAGGCTTCAAAAGCCACTGTCGCTCATAGACCGGAAGCTCTACGTCTTTTGGTCCAGCCGTGCAGAGTGTGAAGCACTGATTTTGAGTTCAATATCAATAATCATCTCATCAGTACCCAATTTATGTCACAGGACAACGTTATGTATGACCATGCTCAATAGGCAATAAATCTTAACAGCGACCAAACAGGAATGAAATGTTTGGATACAACACGAGTAGCTAAAGAATGCCCAGGAAAAGGACCAGGGACATGAGGACTTCTAGACATCCTGACTTCTACCGTTCAGAGAGAATAGAAGATCCAGAGACAGTTATTGTATCAGTCATTCACAGGTGTAGCTTAACAGGGGCACCTCAGGGCTATGCTGTTTCACCTATGACATTTATGTACAGATGACTGAAGAAGCAACCAGGAACGGAGACACATCATTGTGCATGCAGATTACTCAGTCATGATAAACCTCCTAAATGATCATGACACTGGTAATGGCCAAGTAGTGGAGGACTTGGTATATTGCTTAATATCTACAGGTGATTGTTGAAAAAAAATTGACGACATGAATATTGATTTGAGGAAGACCCTCAAGGGTTGCCCTCCCCCCAAATATCCCAGCCAGGAATTGGAAAATGTGGATACAAATGTCTGGGTGCAATTTCGGACCACAAACTGAGATGAGAGAAGAATACAAGTGCAATCTGGGTAAAGGCACAACATAAAGGGTTTTTAGTGGGGAAACTCCACCTTCCAACCAAGGAAACAAGACTATTCTCACCCTGTTTTACAGATATTTTATTACAGATTTCTCACTGATACCACATTCACCACGGTCTGTTGGTTTGTAAACATAACTGTAAAATGTTTGGTCAAAATTAACAGGATTATTTACCTTGATTTAACTAGGCAAGTTAAGTACAAATTCTTATTTTCAATGACGGCCTAGGAACAGTGGGTTAACTGCCTGTTCAGGGGTAGAACGACAGATTTGTACCTTGTCAGCTCAGGAATTTGAATTTGCAACCTTCTGGTTACTAGTCCAACGCTCTAACCACTAGGCTACCCTGCCGCCTAGGATAGTGAGCATCAGTTCAAACATCACAGGTGTGGCACAAACCAACTTTTCGCCACTATACAATAGGAACGTCCTCTAAAAATGAAACATCATTTTCATTAAAGGGGAAGTTCAGTATTTTACAATTTTATGTAAGAAACTTCCTCACCCTAAAAGTAGTCTATGGATCAGGGGAAACCGTAATCCATGTTTGTTTTTTTCAATTTGTAAAGACGTTTTCAGTGTGCCGAACCATTCGACAACTTGTAAAATACCGAACTTCCCTTTTAACTGACAGTTGTGGGTCTTCAACTTGGGGAGTGCATAACCTGTTTATAACCTGTTTATAACCTGTTTATAACCTGTTTCATAACCTGTTTCATGACCTGTTTATAACCTGTTTATAACCTGTTTATAACCTGTTTCATAACCTGTTTCATGACCTGTTTATAACCTGTTTATAACCTGTTTCATAACCTGTTTATAACCTGTTTATAACCTGTTTCATAACCTGTTTCATGACCTGTTTATAACCTGTTTATAACCTGTTTATAACCTGTTTATAACCTGTTTCATAACCTGTTTCATAACCTGTTTCATAACCTGTTTATAACCTGTTTCATGTGGAATGATGACCACAGCAGGTGTTTGGTTTGTTTAGAAAGCAAATAAACAGTCACACTACAAGGTAGGCCTACATCTAAAGAAAATCTCCAAAACTCAGTCACATCTTATCCTGTTGACCTTCACCTCTCCATGTTCTCACACTCCTCAGAACCCAATGAGGTGTGTGTGTGTGTGCCAGAATGTCAAAGCATTTCGGCTGAAATTTACCAAACAGACAGCCGAAATATTTAATGTCAAGAGGACATTTTGAAATCCTAACGACACACTTTCCAGAAGCGGTCTTTGGCTGTAAGAGGGCCCCCATAGTATGTTCTGATAGTGCCTCACAGCAAAGCACGACACACTCATTGTTTTAATACCAGTTATGATATCAACTGCATCTTTCTACTGTGCTTTAAGCTATACATCTCACCTCCTAAACAGATGAACATAATGCAACACTTCCAACACAGCTACATGTTCCTATGTTATGTAATGTGGAAGAGAGGGGTAAGAACTGTCATTCTTGTTTTGTTTGTTAGATGTTATGTCTGGCCTATGCCACCTGACTACAGTGCATTTTCTTGCATGTAAAGCAAATATCTGAAAATCAGACAATAAAGAAATATCTACTCTGAACTAATGTTAAGAATGTGATAGACACTTTAAGGGCCTTCATTGTCCTTGCTATTCAGCAAACCACCAGAGTAATTCCATGCAGTTCTATTATTAGCCACACAGGGGCGCTGAAACCCCACAATGTGCAAAAGGTAATATCTGACTCTCTTACACCCATGGGCTGATCCTATCTTCCAAAAGAGGGAATGGTCCTTGTGGAACCAAGAGACACATGGTAGCTGCAAAAATGCATATTTCACTCCACTTCTCTCAACCAATGTTGAGAGAAGCTGTCCATCGACTTTCACTCCGTGTCAGGCAGATTCCTAACCTGAGGTAGCCTGAGACTTACCTAAAGGCAACTCACCACAGATTCCTAACCTGAGGTAGCCTGAGACTTACCTAGAGGCAACTCTCCACAAAGTGTATGTTGCTGTATAATGAAGTTCCTAAAAGTAGATACACATTTAGATGCATGGAAAGGCATGTACAGTAAAATGGGGACGTTTGTAAACGTAGCCACGTAGAACGGGTATGAAATTGAAAATGCACGTTTTTGAGAGTTTGGGAGTGGCAGAGTTTATGAGACAACAAGGTAGGCCTTTGAGTAGTCTTGCACAGAGTTAGTTTGCTTGCTGCTGATGCCCCTCCTCCTCCCCCCAAAAAGCAAACATACAAACTCGGGGGAAACGAGAGGCGAAAGCTTGGCTACCAAAAAAAAACCCAACTCTGGGAAACAACGTGGGAATACAAAATGTGCAGAGAGAGAGTTTTGAAGTTCCATAATGTGAAATAGAGGAGCTGATTTGAAGCATACAGATCTTTCTGTGCAGCATTGCCTTCTTGCTCTCTCACAAACATTATTTTCTGGTCTCGCCAATGCATCTCTTTAGAAACTTCACAACTCTAGAGAGATCTATGCATAATACCACCACTCTTCCAAACCAAGCTGTGACACCATTAAACACGTCACGAAACCAACCAAGGAATCGCATTTACCACAAAGTCCTAGCCTCACAGAATAGTTTATATGTTAGGTCATTGTCAGAGTGTATACCACACATGATCACCCATTTGGATGTAGTTTATTTGAACAGATAAAACCAGTAAGTTAAAACAATGTGCAGGAAGAGGCTGAATGGGTTTGTCTAGGAGTCTTCTAGTTGTCAGACAATATCAGACTTGTTTAGGTCCAAGAAGATATACAATGGAACCCAAAACCGGCAAATGGAATGAATAACTTTAGAATATGTATATTGGTACTCCATGCACATAGGGGTGAAGTGGTATGTTGGAAAGTGCTTCTTTACATATAAACAATAATTTTAAACAAATACAGTGCATTCGGGAAGTATTTGTACCCCTTCCGTTGTTTCACATTTTGTTACATTACAGCCTTATTCTAAAATGAATTCAATATTTTTTTTCTCATCAATCTATACACAATACCCCATAATGAAAAAGCATTTTTTGGTGTGGAATTTTTAGCAAATGAATAATAAAAAAAACACAGAAAATACCTTATTTACATAAGTATTCAGACCCTTTGCTATGAGACTCGAGATTGAGCACAGGTGCATCCTGTTTCCATTGATCATCCTTTGAGATGTTTCTACAATTTGATTGTAGTCCACCTGTGGTAAATTCAATTGATTGGACATGATTTGGAAAGGCACACACCTGTCTATATAAGGTCCCACAGTTGACAGTGCATGTCATAGCAAAAACCAAGCCATGATGTCGAAGGAATTGTCCATAGAACTCTGAGAAAGGATTGTGTCGCGGCACAGATCTCGGAAGGGTACCAAAACATGTCTGCAGCATTGAAGGTCCCCAAAAATACAGTGGCCTCCATCATTCTTAAATGGGAGAAGTTTGGAACCACCAAGGCTCTTCCTAGAGCTGGCCAAACTGAGCAATCAGGGGAGAAGGGCCTTGGTCAGGGAAGTGACCAAGAATCCGATGGTCACTCTGACGGAACTCCAGAGTTCCTCTGTGGAGATGGGAGAACACCAATCAGGCCTTTATGGTAGTGGCCAGACGGAAGCCACTTCTCAGTAAAAGGCACATGACAGACCTCTTGGAGTTTGTCAAAAGGCACCTAAAGACTCTCAGACCATGAGAAACAACATTATTTGGTCTGATGAAACCAAGAATGAACTATTTGGCCTGAATGCCAAGGGTCACATCTGGAGGAAACCTGGCACCATCCCTACATTGAAGCATGGTGGTGGCAGCGTCATGCTGTGGGGATGTTTTTCAGCGGCAGGGACTGGGAGACTAGTCAGGATTGAGGGAAAGATGAATGGAGAAAAGTACAGAGAGATCCTTGATGACAACCTGCTCCAGAGCGCTCAGGACCTCAGACAGACGCAAGGTTTCACCTTCCAACAGGACAACAACCCTAAGCACACTGCCAAGACAACGCAGGAGTGGCTTTGGAACAAGTCTCTGAATGTCCTTGAGTGGCCCAGCCAAAGCCCGGACCTGAACCCGATCGAACATCTCTGGAGAGACCTGAAAATAGCTGTGCAGCAACGCTTCCCACCCAACCTGATAGAGCTTGAGAGGATCTTCAGAGAAGATTGGGAGAAACTTCCCAAATACAGGTATGCCTAGCTTGTCGCATCATTCCCAAGACCCGAGGCTGTAATCACTGACAAAGGTGCTTCAACAAAGTATTGCGTAAAGGGTCTGAATACTTATGTAAATGTGATATATATATATATATTTTTTTTTTGATAAGTTAGCAAAAAATGTATACCTGTTTTTGCTTTGTCATTATGGGGTATTGTGTGTAGATTCATGAGGGAAAAACAATTTAATCAATTTTAGAATAAGGCCATAAAGTAACAAAATGTGGAAAAAGTCAAGGGGTCTGATTACTTTCCGAACGCACAGTATGGGTTCAATGGCAGGCATATGGGACTGTACACACATGTACATCTGTATACATACGTTCCATCTGCCTTTGTGTAATGTTCTGTGTGTCTTTCTCAGGGCCCACTGCCGCTCTCTACAAAGGCCAACTTCGCTCAATGATGGCTTCATGATAACACAAGATACATTGCAGCAACACTGCAAAAAATGTCAATCTTACCTAGATTTTTCTGTTTGAGATAAGGAAGTAAAAATGACTTGTTTCTCTCACTCACCCAGAAAATGCATTTACTTTTTTTGGTTGATTTAGCTTCCCCAGGAAATACAAGATAATTCAGACTTGTTTCAATCCTGCCAGTGGACTAAAATAATTTACCTTGGTAAGACATCAAGTTAATGCATTCTAATGGTAAGAAATACATTTTGCAGAGCGCTTGTTTGCAATATGTTGTCCATTGAAAGGCTTTCTGCTATAAAGCTTGGTGACCTAGTTACACGTGATGAAGGACTTAAACACTTGCTTAGCTCCCTGGGCTCACGTTTAGGGTTTAGCTAAGTGGGCTAATAGGGACTTGTGGTGCCCAGATGACACGACATAAGTTGATGAAAACACTAATCCCTGTCCATGTGCAGCAACTGCCAATCACAAAGTCATAGGTCACCTGAGCAATCAGAGGTACAACATTTTAGATGAGCTTGATTGAACTTGAAATTTGAACTTTTAGGACTATTCTATTGGTTCTATTGTAATGGGAAAACTAAATGAAGTGCAGTTCAGGTATTTGAAAGTGTTTTCCATACCTGGCTGTATTTGACCCAGGTCTGGTATTAACATCTTTAAGGACACCACTAGAGGCTAATAACAATCAGTTATAAACAGAATAAAGCTACACATTTTTATTACATAACTTCACTTGTTTTCCACGAGTGGCCCCTAGCACTGTCTCTAAAGCTGCTATTCTGAAGCTGCTTAGAGGTACCATTTAAATAGACCAAAGAGAGCATTACAAGCTTCTATTTGCATGTTGCTGATGCAATGTGACCTGTGACCTATTCACAACAGACACATACTCTACAGTGCTCTAAACCAAGTCAGCTCCTGTTCTAGGAGTGTCTGCAAAGAGCTTTAAATGCACCAGATCAGTAACTCTGGCCTTGGATTACAGTTTACAGGAGAAAAGTGTGACGCTTCTTAGGGTTAGGGTCAGACGAGCTGCAGAATAAAGAAAGGCAATAGAGAGCTGGAAAGAGAAAGCAGAGATCATAGTTGAGTCTCCTCTGACTTGGTGAGGGAGGACTACTTCCAGTCTGCATGATCCCCTTTCCCACTCTACATCCTTTTTCCTAAATCTGCCCTCTCACCCTTCAGTAGCCAACTGTATCAAGGGAAAGCGCTGCCACACACTAACAAATATTCTATAATCGCACTGAAAATGTTAATCATGTGAGAGCGATCTAGAGTATATTTTCCCCAGCACACACACACCACTGAAGAGAAGGTCTGAAGGGAACTGCTGGAGTTTTCCCTGTCTTCTATCTACACTATTGTCAAGGCTTTGTTTTCTCCTGTATCCGTTTCTCTTTCCCCTGAATCATTCCAAGGCTTTGTTTTCTCCTGTATCAGTTTCTCTTTCCCCTGAATCATTCCAAGGCTTTGTTTTCTCCTGTATCCGTTTCTCTTTCCCCTGAATCATTCCAAGGCTTTGTTTTCTCCTGTATCCGTTTCTCTTTCCCCTGAATCATTCCAAGGCTTTGTTTTCTCCTGTATCCGTTTCTCTTTCCCCTGAATCATTCCAAGGCTTTGTTTTCTCCTGTATCCGTTTCTCTTTCCCCTGAATCATTCCAAGGCTTTTGGATTACATGCACTGTACTCCGTCTGTCCTGTTTATACTGAGGAGAAGAGTTTGAATTGGGACAATGTAAATGAGATGTAATTAGCTGTAATTGCTTGAAATAAATTTATAATAATTTAACAGATGTGATTATCCAAAACAACACACACACACACACACACACACACACACACACACACACACACACACACACACACACACACACACACACACACACACACACACACACACACACACACACACACACACACTCTGCATTAACATCATTAAACTGAGCCATTAGAACATGAGATTGCACATTGATAACCCAGCAGACTAATGAAAGACTACAACATTGTTTTGTACACAGATCCCTCATGTCATAATAGCCAAATGTGCATTGGATTGTGGGACTGACTTGGATGGTGGCATACCACATCGGGTTCAGTTTAAATGGTTTGGCTCAAGAGGAACGAGTCGAAAATCTGATCCCGCTGTTGAGCCTCATGCCAGCCTGACATAGTTTTGGCATTGTGTCTTTGTTACAAAATAAAATAAACGGGAACATTGGCTGAAATGGGCTGTTTTAGTGTTCTCTGGCCAAACCTGCATTGCAGACTAGTTGCATCACATCCAACTTGGGCCGTTGAAGGCTTCTTCTAGCATGGGCAGCGCTCTGTCTGCTCACTCTCCTCTTTCCGCCATTTTGGACTCATTTGGGTGCTTTTTATTGTTCAGATTGTTTAATGTCCGACAGAACCCTCTGGCCCACTTACAAACCTTTGGGTTCTGGCTAGCACAGAGCAGTTTGGCCCATGTTAGCATGCCGATGTCAGACCTGGGCCAAATGTGGGTTAGAATTGAACTTAACAACAAGGGCTATAATATCCTTTGCCACATAGGCCATCGGTATCTACAGGCTACTGTAGAAGGTACTAACACCTCTCACCAACAGAAACGCCACTCATTGACTTTGATCCATACTTGCCATACTAGTTCCATGTCTAATGTAGCTACATTCCTGTCCTAATTGTATCCCTTTCCCAGCCCTTTATGAATACATTGTATGCAAGTGAGTTGAGAGGCTCGAACCCTGCAGCTGTATTTATTTATTTTATTTGTATTTAACATTTATTTAACCAGGCAAGTCAGTTAAGAACAAATTCTCATTTACAATGACGGCCTGCCCCGGCCAAACACGGACGACGCTGGGCCAATTGTGCGCCGCCCTATGGGATTCCCAATCACGTCCGGATGTACTGCTCAATGGATACATTTCAATCTAACCCCCCAGCCCCCCCTCATGCATGTTTTTCTTCTCCCCACAGCCAATTTGAAATATTCTGAAAAATGGGCAGTTTAAACCAGCAGTGACAGTAAATCAGATGTCTCGTTTTGTAACATTGATAAATAACTGATCTAACTGACACATAGACATAAATATCCAGGTGGTAACGGCAGGCTATAGGGCCTGCCCCCTATTGTGGATGAAGGGTTTGACCATGCAAAATGGCATCACGATGAACTGGATAATAAACCCAGAACCAACCAAGTAGTAAACCCAAAGCGGGGAAAGATACACCTGCTTTCAGAGTCAGATTGAGTACTCGAGTCTGACAATTGCATTGTATGCAAGGCTTTTGGATCCTATGGTCTATACTCCATCTGTCCTGTTCATTTTGACAAGAAGAGTTTTCATTGGGCCAATGTAAATGAGATTTAATTAGATGTAATTGCTTGAAATAAAAATGTGGTAATTTAACAAGTGATTATCAGGAGCAACACACACGCACATGCCCACACACACACACACACACACACACACACACACACACACACACACACACACACACACACACACACACTCTCATTAGAGAAAAAAGAGTTATGATATCATTTACACATTGATAAACCAACACACTAATGCAAGACTACAGTATTGTTTGTAGTCTACAATCTAATCCCAAGGGGGGGGGGGGGGGGGATACACCTGCTTTCAGAGGGAAATTGAATACCTGACTGACTAACGATGAAGATTTTCGACATAGATGAATAAAATGTCATTGTATGCATTATTCTCTGTCTGAAGGCATTGTAGCTGAGGAAAAATGTTCACTGAGCCCATCAAGTAATGTCTACAGACACAGCAACGGCAGTATTTGACTCCGAATGCTACACGGCTGTAATAGCCCTAGATGTAATGTAATAATCAGAGTTGAGAAGCATGGA
The DNA here is from genome assembly GCF_057628025.1 of Oncorhynchus mykiss. Taxonomy (NCBI): domain Eukaryota; kingdom Metazoa; phylum Chordata; class Actinopteri; order Salmoniformes; family Salmonidae; genus Oncorhynchus; species Oncorhynchus mykiss. The sequence goes on along the minus strand of NC_143042.1, from coordinate 9,553,075 downwards.
ACCTCTAATCCCACGCAAATCAAAACTCAACTTCTCCCTTCTGTTACGGTGAGTGAATGAGGACCCAAAAGCGAATTAACTTAAACAGAGCTTCTTTAATAACCAAACATAGGTAGGCTCAGATAGACCGGCAGATTCCGACAGGACAGGACAAGGTTACAGCAAACATGACGATAGTCTGGTTCAGGCATGAAACACAACAAACAAGAATCCGACAAGGACAGGAACAAAAACAGAGAGAGATATAGAGGACTTAATCAGAGGGAAAAAGGGAACAGGTGGGAAACGGGGTGAATGGGTAGTTAGGAGGAGACAAGGAACAGCTGGGGGAAAGCGGGGGAGAAAAGGTAACCTAATACGACCAGCAGAGGGAGACAGGGTGAAAGGAAAGGACAGAAAGACACAACATGACAATACATGACAGTACCCCCCCACTCACCGAGCGCCTCCTGGCGCACTCGAGGAGGAAACCTGGCGGCAACGGAGGAAATCCTCGATCAGCGCACGGTCCAGCACGTCCCGAGAGGGAACCCAACTCCTCTCCTCAGGACCGTACCCCTCCCAATCTACGAGGTACTGGTGACCACGGCCCCGAGGACGCATGTCCAAAATCCTGCGGACCCTGTAGATGGGTGCGCCCTCGACAAGGATGGGGGGGGGGGGGGGGGGGAGACGAGCGGGGGCGCGAAGAACGGGCTTGATACAGGAGACATGGAAGACCGGGTGGACGCGTCGAAGGTATCGCGGAAGAAGAAGTCGAACTGCGACAGGATTAATGACCCGAGAAATACGGAACGGACCAATGAACCGCGGGGTCAACTTGCGAGAAGCCGTCTTAAGGGGAAGGTTCTGAGTGGAGAGCCAAACTCTCTGACCGCGACAATATCTAGGACTCTTAGTTCTACGCTTATTAGCAGCCCTCACAGTCTGCGTCCTATAACGGCAAAGTGCAGACCTGACCCTCTTCCAGGTGCGCTCGCAACGTTGGACAAAAGCCTGAGCGGAGGGGACGCTGGACTCGGCGAACTGAGATGAGAACAGCGGAGGCTGGTACCCGAGGCTACTCTGAAAAGGAGATAGCCCGGTCGCAGACGAAGGAAGCGAGTTGTGGGCGTATTCTGCCCAGGGGAGCTGTTCTGACCAAGACGCAGGGTTGTGAAAAGAAAGACTGCGTAAGATGCGACCAATAGTCTGATTGGCCCGTTCTGCTTGACCGTTAGACTGGGGGTGAAAGCCGGAAGAGAGACTGACGGAAGCCCCAATCAAACGGCAAAACTCCCTCCAAAATTGAGACGTGAATTGCGGACCTCTGTCCGAAACGACGTCTGACGGAAGGCCATGAATTCTGAAAACATTCTCGATTATGATTTGTGCCGTCTCTTTAGCAGAAGGAAGCTTAGCAAGGGGAATGAAATGAGCCGCCTTAGAGAACCTATCGACAACCGTAAGAATAACAGTCTTCCCCGCTGACGAAGGCAGTCCGGTGACAAAATCTAAGGCGATGTGAGACCACGGTCGAGAGGGAATGGGAAGCGGCCTGAGACGGCCGGCAGGAGGAGAGTTACCGGACTTAGTCTGCGCGCAGACCGAACAAGCAGCCACGAAACGACGCGTGTCATGCTCCCGGGTGGGCCACCAAAAACGCTGGCGAATGGAAGCAAGCGTACCCCGAACGCCAGGGTGGCCGGCTAACTTGGCAGAGTGAGCCCACTGAAGAACGGCCAGACGAGTAGGAACGGGAACGAAAAGAAGGTTCCTAGGACAAGCGCGCGGCGACGGAGTGTGAGTGAGCGCTTGCTTTACCTGCCTCTCAATTCCCCAGACAGTCAACCCGACAACACGCCCCTCAGGGAGAATCCCCTCGGGGTCAGTGGAGGCTACTGAAGAACTGAAGAGACGAGATAAAGCATCAGGCTTGGTGTTCTTAGAGCCCGGACGATAAGAAATCACGAACTCGAAACGAGCGAAAAACAGCGCCCAACGCGCCTGACGCGCATTAAGTCGTTTGGCAGAACGGATGTACTCAAGGTTCCTATGGTCAGTCCAAACGACAAAAGGAACGGTCGCCCCCTCCAACCACTGTCGCCATTCGCCTAGGGCTAACCGGATGGCGAGCAGTTCGCGGTTTCCCACATCATAGTTACGTTCCGACGGCGACAGGCGATGAGAAAAATACGCGCATGGGTGGACCTTGTCGTCAGAGAGGGAACGCTGAGAAAGAATGGCTCCCACGCCCACCTCTGACGCGTCAACCTCGACAACGAACTGTCTAGAGACGTCAGGTGTAACAAGGATAGGAGCGGATGTAAAACGATTCTTGAGGAGATCAAAAGCTCCCTGGGCGGAAACGGACCACTTAAAGCACGTCTTGACAGAAGTAAGGGCTGTGAGAGGAGCTGCCACCTGACCGAAATTACGGATGAAACGACGATAGAAGTTCGCGAAGCCGAGAAAGCGCTGCAGCTCGATGCGTGACTTAGGGGCGGGCCAATCAATGACAGCTTGGACCTTAGCGGGATCCATCTTAATGCCTTCAGCGGAAATAACAGAACCGAGAAATGTGACGGAGGGGGCATGAAAAGTGCACTTCTCAGCCTTCACAAAAAGACAATTCTCTAAAAGGCGCTGGAGGACACGTCGAACGTGCTGAACATGAATCTGGAGTGACGGTGAAAAAATCAGGATATCGTCAAGGTAAACGAAAACAAAGATGTTCAGCATGTCTCTCAGGACATCATTGACTAATGCCTGAAAGACAGCTGGAGCGTTAGCGAGGCCGAAAGGAAGAACCCGGTATTCAAAGTGCCCTAACGGAGTGTTAAACGCCGTCTTCCACTCGTCCCCCTCCCTGATGCGCACGAGATGGTAAGCGTTACGAAGGTCCAACTTAGTGAAAAACCTGGCTCCCTGCAGGATCTCGAAGGCTGAAGACATAAGAGGAAGCGGATAACGATTCTTCACTGTTATGTCATTCAGCCCTCGATAATCTATGCAGGGGCGCAGAGACCCGTCCTTCTTGACAAAAAAAAACCCCGCTCCGGCGGGAGAGGAGGAGGGGACTATGGTACCGGCGTCAAGAGCTACAGACAAATAATCCTCGAGAGCCTTACGTTCGGGAGCCGACAGAGAGTATAGTCTACCCCGGGGGGGAGTGGTTCCCGGAAGGAGATCAATACTACAATCATACGACCGGTGTGGAGGAAGAGAGGCCCTGGACCGACTGAACACCGTGCGCAGATCGTGATATTCCTCCGGCACCCCTGTCAAATCACCAGGCTCCTCCTGTGAAGAAGAGACAGAGGAAACAGGAGGGATAGCAGACATTAAACATTTCACATGACAAGAGACGTTCCAGGAGAGGATAGAATTACTAGACCAATTAATGGAAGGATTATGACAAACTAGCCAGGGATGGCCCAAAACAACAGGTGTAAAAGGTGAACGAAAAATTAAAAAAGAAATGGTTTCGCTATGATTACCAGAAACAGTGAGGGTTAAAGGTAGCGTCTCACGCTGAATCCTGGGGAGAGGACTACCATCCAGGGCGAACAAGGCCGTGGACTCCCTTAACTGTCTGAGAGGAATGTCATGTTCCCGAGCCCAGGTCTCGTCCATAAAACAGCCCTCCGCCCCAGAGTCTATTAAGGCACTGCAGGAAGCTGACGAACCGGTCCAGCGTAGATGGACCGACAAGGTAGTGCAGGATCTTGAAGGAGAGACAGGAGTAGTAGCGCTCACCAGTAGCCCTCCGCTTACTGATGAGCTCTGGCTTTTACTGGACATGAAGTGACAAAATGACCAGCAGAACCGCAATAGAGACAGAGGCGGTTGGTGATTCTCCGTTCCCTCTCCTTAGTCGAGATGCGGATACCTCCCAGCTGCATAGGCTCAGCTCCCGAGCCGGCAGAGGAAGATGGTAGTGATGCGGAGAGGGGGGCAACGGAGAGAGGGGGGCTCCTTTCCACGAGCTCGGTGACGAAGATCAACCCGTCGCTCAATGCGAATAGCGAGTTCAATCAAGGAATCCACGCTGGAAGGAACCTCCCGGGAGAGAATCTCATCCTTTACCTCTGCGCGGAGACCCTCCAGAAGACGAGCGAGCAAGGCCGGCTCGTTCCAGCCACTGGAGGCAGCAAGAGTGCGAAACTCAATAGAGTAGTCTGTTATGGATCGATTGCCTTGACATAGGGAAGACAGGGCCCTGGAAGCCTCCTCCCCAAAAACAGATCGATCAAAAACCCGTATCATCTCCTCCTTAAAGTCCTGATACTGGTTAGTACACTCAGCCCTTGCCTCCCAGATTGCCGTGCCCCACTCACGAGCCCGTCCAGTAAGGAGAGATATGACGTAGGCGACACGAGCAGTGCTCCTGGCGTAAGTGTTGGGCTGGAGAGAAAACACAATATCACACTGGGTGAGGAACGAGCGGCATTCAGTGGGCTCCCCAGAGTAACACGGCGGGTTATTGATTCTGGGCTCCGGAGATTCGAAAGCCCTGGAAGTGGCCGGTGGATCGAGGCGGAGATGGTGAACCTGTTCTGTGAGGTTGGAGACTTGGGTGGCCAGGGTCTCAACGGCATGTCGAGCAGCAGACAATTCCTGCTCGTGTCTGCCTAGCATCGCTCCCTGGATCCCGACGGCTGAGTGGAGAGGATCCGAAGTCGCTGGGTCCATTCTTGGTCGGATTCTTCTGTTACGGTGAGTGAATGAGGACCCAAAAGCGAATTAACTTAAACAGAGCTTCTTTAATAACCAAACATAGGTAGGCTCAGATAGACCGGCAGATTCCGACAGGACAAGGTTACAGCAAACATGACGATAGTCTGGTTCAGGCATGAAACACAACAAACAAGAATCCGACAAGGACAGGAACAAAAACAGAGAGAGATATAGAGGACTTAATCAGAGGGAAAAAGGGAACAGGTGGGAAACGGGGTGAATGGGTAGTTAGGAGGAGACAAGGAACAGCTGGGGGAAAGCGGGGGAGAAAAGGTAACCTAATACGACCAGCAGAGGGAGACAGGGTGAAAGGAAAGGACAGAAAGACACAACATGACAATACATGACACCTTCAACCATTGCTCTTCCTAGAAGAGTTTATTAGATGTCTCTCAAAAACGTTCAAGACTCCCTAGTTTCAGTCCATGCATACAGTACAATCCATCGGTGCCAATCAACCCTTGAGGGGGAGTGAACGAGTGCAGTTTGGAGAGAAGGGGGAGGAAAGGGATACATGGAATTGGGCCAAAGTGACAAGTGTTGAAAACTACAGTCAGCTATGAGCATTCAAACTAATAAGCAGGAAAGCTTTTGAGGTTATATTTGATATTTTGGTCCCAAAAAATAATATTCACATAGAGTTGCTCTTTAAGTGGTCTTTTACAAGTACATTTACAATATGATACAAAAATCTGAAGGTTCTATCTGCGCAAACAGCTGTTCATGTGGTGCTATAAAGTTCTATATGCAATCCAATCACACAATGCTGGGTTGTCAATCAAAAATAATTGTATGTGACTGTATACTTATTGAGTCGTGAAAGAGGAAGACATCACAAAACAGTTCTGAGATCTGGGACTTGAAAATACAAATGATCTCAAAACGATACATTTTGCAGATAAAAACATATAGTCCCAAGTCCTTGGGTCTCGAACTCTTCCAATGTTTCAGTAATACAGATTCCATCATCGAGGCTCAGGATACTGTGGGGTGTAAAGCCATGACAAGTCCCCATCAACAAATTAACACGCCATCTTCCACAAGATCAATGCTTTATCCACCAACTTACATGGCACTTTGACATTGACGTCTGAGTCAGGAAATGGAGCTAGCAAAGTGCAGGCAATATCAACCAAGGCAAAACAGTAATGTGATACGTACAATGTACAAAATTCTAAATAATACATTCACCTTCAAAACATAGGATGTCTGTGATGTGAGGTTCCTCCCTCTTTCACCGACCTGTCATAACTGAGTCAGTGTAAGCTAAAGTATGTCATCTGCTAGTTTCTTTCATCTATTGTGAATGCTTCAAGGACATGTGGATAGAGGGATACATCCTTAAAATGTTCAAACGGGGTCTGAGGTCAAATCTCAGTATCTGTGTCACCCATCCCTCCAATTTCCCCCCAGTATCTTACCTGAGGTTCGTCAATAGTCAGTCCATCTTCATAATCAAAGACATTCGAATTCTCCAAATTCAAGTTTTCTAGATCCACATCATAGTTGGCGCTGTCATACGTGTCGAAATCCACCTGCCGGGCAAATCTGGGGTTGGCCACCACTGCGTTGAGGACGAAGAGTCCCAATATGAGCCCCTCCAACATCCTCATAGTCCACCTGGAAACACAGGACATGTCAACCAAGCACTGAACACAGAGAGCGAGATCATGAACCCTGAACCCAACCTGAACACTGATAAAGAAACATTTTGATAAAGCGTTCATAGTACACAAAGAAGACATATTGATTAAACTTTCAGTATATTTTATTTTACTGAGGAAAAGGGATTTTATATATTTTTTTACTGAGACTTAGATTCAAACATTAGCATAATCTTATGAACCAACAAGTGCTCAGCATATGTGGGATCTCATTCAAGACTGCTGGAAAAGCTATCCAGGTGAAGCTGGTTGAGAGAATGCCAAGAGTGTACAAAGCTGTCATCAAGGCAAAGGGTGGCTAATTGAAGATAAAATAAAATATATTTTGATTTGTTAACACTTTTTTTGGTTACTACATGATTCCATACGTGTTATTTCATAGTTTTGGTGTCTTCAGTATTATTCTACAATGTAGAAAATATTTAAAATAAAGAAAAACCTTTGAATGAGTAGGTGTTCTAAAACTTTTGACTGGTAGTGTGTATGGCAAAGGCTGTATCATCCATCCCCAATCTTCAGAGACAACAAAGGAAGTCACAAATGTCGTTGATATGTCTTCACTAAATGTCATGGTATTCCTACAATGCATATACTGTATATGCAAGACTTTGAATTTCAGAGCGCCAACACACACATTGGAAAGTCACTGCATTAGATACAGCTCTAATAGCCATGGAAACCAATCATATCCAAAGGAAAGGGATTTGTTTGCCCATGTTACAGTACCTGCAGGGCAATTTCATGGTAACAGAGTGATGCTGAGACTAAAATGTATGTCAAACAAAAACCAGTAATTGTAAAGTTAAACAAACCATTCAACTCATTGGATGACTTCTAACAATTTCCACAGAATTTTGTACGAAAACACATTTACTTGAAGAACTTTGGTAACAGAATGGCGGCACCAACAGCACAAACAGTCGTTGTTAACACATTTTGCATCTGCAATGTTCTTCTGGTAAAGGTTTTCTGTTGTTGTGTGGAAATCATTAAAAGTAGTCCTTGTGCATATGGTTTGTTTAACTTTGCAGTCATTGGTTTTTGTATGACAGATTTGAAAGAGTCTCAGCATCACTCTGTTACCAACTGCTTGGGTGTGCTGTGGGTCCGGTTTGGACGTTTGGTTGGTAGAACACATTTTTGAGGTCAGGGAATTCAATATTCATTACCAAGGTACAGACAGCCCAAATAGATGAAATATGAGTCCCCTAAAATCCCCTGAAACCTCCTTCCTTAAAGCCCAGAGCTCACTGTTGTAAGAGGTGGTGGCCATCTTAGTTTTAATCATTGGCTGCCTGTGGTGTGTCAAAGGTGAAGGGTCAGAGTTGATCTGGTAAGTGCTGCTGTACCTGCAATTATATGCAGTGGTGTCGTGGGAACATGTTTTTTTGCTGAATCTTCCCAACACATTGGTTTACAAGGTGCTGGTAAATATGGGTTGTTTCCCCCTGTTCATTCTTTGGGGCATTTTGTCTTACTGCTGAATCACCATTGTTTTTTATTCCCTACTAGAAAATGTCACAACATTTTGACTATGTTATCATAAGAAGTTTTGGTTCACTTGAATTGGTGAACATTTATCATGTGTGCTTTTCCGCTTGTTGTGCAGAAAACTCTGAGTCAGACCTCTCTCTCTCTCTCTCTCTCTCTCTCTCTCTCTCTCTCTCTCTCCTCCTTGGACTCTCTCTCTCCTCTCTCCTCCTTAGCCTTCATACTTAATTCATCACGCACTCCACACAAACAGTAACAATGTCTGACACGACCATCTGTAGGTTATAAAGGACTATCTCTGGACACTATAAAAGACAAAATGCCAATTCCAGACGGACTGTTGGCTGTGAAGATACTGAGAAAATAAAAAGAAAAGGCCAGTCTAAACGATGTTCAGTAGATCATTGACAGCTACATCCTGTAATGTGTAGAAGGACCAGACAGCAACTTGTGAGTGCAGCCTCTACAGTAACACAGGGCCTGACTTTGGACTGAACTGAAACAGGCCGGTCAAAAAAGGCCCTGGAAAACGAGAGGAGAGAGAGTCCTCTAGGCCGGCAGGGAAATGGAGAGCGAGGGGAGAGAGAGAGTCCTCTAGGCCGGCAGGGAAACGGAGAGCGAGGGAAGAGAGAGAGTCCTTTAGGCCGGCAGGGAAACGGAGAGCGAGGGAAGAGAGAGAGGAGTGCGAGAAACGTGGATGAGGCACTGGCCCTCAGGGTTAGCTGGAGAGAGTGAGGGAAAATATCACTGAGAGAGACAGAGAGAGAGAGAGAGAGAGAGATAAAGAGAGAGAGAGAGACAGAGAGAGAGAGAGATAGATAGATAGAGAGAGAGAGAGAGAGAGAGAGAGAGAGACAGAGAGAGAGACAGAGAGAGACAGAGAGAGAGAGAGAGAGAGAGACAGAGAGAGAGAGAGAGGGAGACAGAGAGAGAGAGAGAGAAAGAGCTGACTCGCCTCCTCGGCCTTCACAGAGGTTCTTTATGAGTCCACGTCCCGGCCTGTCTCAGCACTCACACTCACACTCACACTCACACTCACACTCGAAATTCCACCGAGGTTTGTGGACAGGATGGCAGTGAGTTACGATTGCAAGGAAAACCTTCATTCAATGTGCACACACACACTTGCAGACACACACATACACTTAAACACTGACTCACACAAACACCACCCTCACAGAGACACACACACCTAACACACCTATCTTTCAGAAAGAACATTGAGTCTCTATTTTTGGGATGAGTGCTGATAAAAATAAATAAAAAACACCTTATTTTAGTCATAAATCCATTCTTTGTTGATATGAGGTAGAGAGCCATCTAAATGTGAGTTTATACTTCTGCTATTTATAACAGCACACTTTCTACTCTTTATTGGTGCATAGAGGAAGGTCTTGGATCTGTCAGTTTTCAGAAAGTCATGAAACCATGACAACGCATGGCAACGGTGGAAGAGGGTGAAAGAGGGACGATACTAAAGACAGAGGCTTGCTTTTATACACACCATCACAGCACACAGTGTGTGTGTGAGTGTGTGCAGCCTACAGACTTCCTCTGTGTTTTGCTTGGCTCTGCGTTGGGCATTCCTGATATTCAGTGATTTGACAGTTTTTCTTATTCTTCCCAATAGCTGGAAGCAAAGCTGATTTATTTTTGACAGACTTACATGCACAAAATTAGCAGTGAGACTAATTTGTGCAAAACTGAAGAGCCAAAAGTACAGTCAATAAATGTAAATTGAAATTCAGGCAAAATTGGCCCAGTGTTACTAGATCAAAATATGAATAGACCCATTGTCAAATATAATATCTCCAATCTCTTCAACCTGCTGATTCCAATCCAGGGTGCCAATTTCCCCGTCACCACAATGGTTACTAGAAGGGATCAAAAGACTTGGTACAACGCGCTAACAATCCAATTAAAGGATCCAATCAAGAACGTGCATAACTTCATCCCTAAAAAGTACGCCAACCACTGCTCTGTTCAGCATGAAATTTGACATCGGATCAAATGTTAAGGTCTCAATTGAGAACGTGTCAAAGTGCCGTCTCTACTCCTCGAAGTCACCTGCTCGCCCATACCTGAGCGGTCACAATTACCAAGCCAGATGTGCACTAAGCAAGAAATAGGGAAACACTTAATAAATAAATATATTTACTTGATATGATCAGACACTAGACATCCAAACCAAGAATAGATGTTCAAATCCCAAAGCAATAAAAAAATGGAATATCAAAACCTCTATCAGCAATTAGCCAACGTGTCCATGCACTGCACAAACCCCTGTGAACAGCACTGTTTAGAGGGGTTCATTTAGCTAGTGCCTTGCAAATCCTGCATACTAAAACCCATAGCCCATAGTGAAGATAGCACCCAGAAGGCTTACCTCTGTCTCCTGTTTTCTTGAATGGTCCCTTCAGCCTTGATGGAGATGCTGAGGGCTAGGGGACCTGGCCAATGGTAAGAGGTTGCTCAGGGTGCCGGGAAGAGAGAGGGTGGGTGTGTATAAGTGTGTATGTGTGTGTGTGTGTAGGTGTGTATAGGTGTGTATGTGTAGGTGTGTGTAGGTGTGTGTGCTCTGGCAGACCAGAGCAGTGTGCCCTACCTTGCGTGTGAGAAGGTAGGCACTGAGAACGATCGGAGGGGAGCGGATTGCTTTTGGTCACTCGGACTTGGGCTGTGCACCCACCCCGTACCATGAACACTTTTCACACACACACACACACACACACACACACACACACACACACACACACACACACACACACACACACACACACACACACACACACACACACACACACACACATAGAGAACCTGCTATATCAACAGACACCAGATAGACACAGAGAGAGAGAGAGACAGAGAGGGACAGAGAGAGAGAGAGAAGCACCCAAATGGACAAAATAATATCTTAATCCCTAACAAGAGTAGCCCTTATTTTTCTAGAGGGGTGCGTGGCTTAATCAGACCTGCAGTGTGACTCAGAAATGTTTGTCTTCCTTTTCAGAAGGTGAAACTCTGGCATGTGCGGCTTTCATGTGTGGTGAGGAATCTACAGGGCCCCAGAACACAATGGGGCCTCTGTGAGGAGCCTCTGTTAGCACGCTGCCGAGAGGAAGTCCCTGCCTGGAGGAGAACGGCCTCAGCTCTCCATACACTGGTATAACTCAGCTACGTTTCCTCCTAACCACAGGTCAGTTTTATCTTCAAATCTATTGTTCAATACTTGGACTGGGAAATCATATCCTGTATCTGTGGTTGGGTCTTGGTGCAGCACAGTCAAGGCCCAATGCAGGCAGAGGTTGGGATTAAATGCAGATCCAGGGTCAACTCACTTAATTCTAATTCCTAATGCTAAACCGATAGGAGGGAAATACAAACTGACCTAGGACCTGCTATTCCTACTTCCACCCAGGCCGGAGCAGTAGACACAGACAGGAAGTACCTTACTAGTTTTCATGTGTCAGTTTAATCCTACGTTTCTGGTTTTCTGGCCTCAATTTTCACTCGACCCCCCAAACCTATCTCTTTCTTTCTCCCCAAGTAACAGGAGTTTTTGCTGAGTGAGAGAAATTGAACTATGCTGGAATGCTGGGAATCGTTTGGAATCGTTTAGAATCATTGGGAATCGTTGGGAATCGTGCTACATCTGCTACCAGGAATGGTGACATACACTAAGTGTACAAAACATTAGGAACACCTTCCTAATATTGAGTTTCACCCCCCTTTGCCCTCAAAACAGCCTCAATTTGTCAGGGTGTTGAACGTATTCCACAGGGATGCTGGTCCATGTTGACTCCAATGCTTCCCACAGTTGTGTCAAGTTGGCTGGATGTCCTTTGGGTGGTGGACCATTCTTGATGCGGTTGAGCGTAAAAATGACCAGCAGCATTGCAGTTCTTGACACACTCAAATTGGTGCGCCTCGCACCTACTACCATAACCCGTTTAAAGGCACTTAAATATTTTGTCTTGCCCATTCACCCTCTGAATGGCACACACACACAATACAATACAAGGCTTGAAAATCCTTCTTTAACCTGTCTCCTCCCCTTCATTTACACTGATTGAAGTGAATTTAATAACAGGTGACATCAATAAGGGATCATAGCTTTCACCTGGATTTACCTGGTCAGTCTATGTCATGGAAAGTGCAGTTGTTCATAATGTTTTGTACACTCAGTGTATAGTTATGGTCAGGTGGAGTTCTGATTTTACTAACCCCAGAATGATTCTGAGAAGGGATTGGTTTAATTGATTGGTTAATTAATTCATATTGTAATCTGAGACTGTTACCAGCTAAAACACCAACCATGAAAAGGAAAGAGAGATTTAGAGAGGGAGAGAAAGTTCTGAAGAAGGCGATATGAAGCGAGAGTGATTGATCACAACTGACATGAGGAATGCTTGCTTCTGGCCAACAATAACAATCCCTGTCAATTCTTGCACGTTGTTGCATTACTGAGTGTGTTTGCCACTGTTGTGGTATTCCTGCAAGAATAGTACTCTGACTGTACTGTCGATTCCATCGGTCACCAAACATTGGCTATAGCAGAATGGTGGAAATGTGTCCTGAGAGAGATCATAAAGTGACAACACCTTCATCATATCATTACCAAGCCAGCGGCTTGGGAGTGCATTCTGGGAGATCTTAGCGCTCCAACTATTAAGCAGTAAGTCATAGAGACTACCGCAAATGTGCACTCAAAGAATGTGTGGTTTCTAGGTCTCTGTGTGAGTGTGATTGAGTCTCTCTCTGTCTGTGTGTGTCTGTATGTGTGTGTCTGTCTGTGTGTTTGTGAGTGTGTCTATAGAAGGGAAGGTGATTAATGCAACATATTTCTTCCTTCGTTTAATGTTTTTCCAGAAAAATGTTTTATTTCTATTATTGACTGTATAAGGAATTCACAACTTAACAAAATGTAAGCATTCCAAAATTGCTTTGGTATTTCCGAAATACGTAAGATGACTGCAAATAGGTTGACCCATTGAGTACAAAATGGAACTTCACATTTGAGACAGTGATCAAGAACTCAGTGAATTCAGTGAAAAACAGACAATTAAATAAATGAGCTAAATGTAAAAGAGCAAACAATTGCATGTTTGTGTGGAATAGCATGTGTCTAAAGTTAGCTCAACATATTCATATTCACAGAGAACTTGAAAATAAAATAATTTGCATTTCATTTGGTTTCAAGTCTGATATCATCAATTCAAGTTATTCTGTCAGAGAGGAGCAGTATACAATGTTTAAAAAGTATTATTTTGGTATTCACAAAAGATGATCTTCCATTCAAATAAAGAGAATGGGGACAATGAGTCATCAGAAGATTCAACATGCCTTAAATACATACGGTTATAAACATTATTCCTCTTATCTTGTCCCAATCACATTGCCATAGTAAATTATTGTCTTTTTTGGAAAAACACAATTTCAAGGTTTTCTACCACTTTCAGATCAATGTGTGCTGTATTGAAACAGCACATTCAGCAACTCAGACATACTGCACTGTTGCATTAAGCACTTGTGACTACAGGACGAACATAAGGCACAACTAGTGGTCAAAAGACAGTAGTGCAGTCCAATCACACTATCTACAGATTGTCAGGTGACCTTCACCCAACAAGGTTGAGGTCAATTCCATTCCCATTCTACCAATTCAGGAGACTCAATTCAACAACTGAAAATGGCCCATTATTTTCTATTGACCAATTCATTGCATTAATTCTTAAATTGACAGAGTTTGGTTTGACCCCAACCCTGGCGTCTAATATGTAGTTCTCAACATAAGTATGCAAATGTGTAGTCCACAGATCAAAAATCCATATAGATTAGCATAGTCACTTCCATTCATTAGTAATCATCTGCCCTTGGATCCGGGAGACTATAACTAGATGCGATTGGCTGGTGGAAGTGTGTTTCTTATATGACGATGGACCTGAGGAGACGGAAGCACATCATGAGGTCTCTGGGTATTGGTGGCTTGACCTCATTGCCATCGAGACGGAGGTAGCGGAGTTTAGGAGCGGTCTCAGTGACATAGCCCTCCAGAGCATCAGCCGACACAGGGCAGATATCAGATCCATTCACACCTGCAATTGCAAATACACCATCTTAGCAAAACAGCCATACAACTCATCAAAAACATTTTCCACTGATTACAATAATATAATTATCTGGATTTTAAACCAATCATCAGTTAACCATCCAGGCAATCAGTCAATGTATCAATGAAACTAGAACAGTGTCAAAAACATACTCTTAATCTGGTTGTGGTCCAGGTGGAGGTGTTCCAGGCCTGAGGGGATCATAGGAACCTGAGTTAGCTGGTTATGGGACAACTGCAGGTCCAGGATGCTGGACATGTTGAACACGTTCTTAGACAGCCCGCCGTTTCCCAGCTTGTTGCGGTTGAGCCTGAGGAAGGCCACCTTGGGTAGACCCTTGAAGTAGTCAGCGGGGATCTTCTCAATGGCGTTGTTGTCCAGGAAGAGCTGGGTGATGGTGATGGGGAGGCCCAGGGGCATGGTGGTAAGCTGGTTCTTGGCCAGGTTGATCTGGACCAGGTTGCTCAGGCCCTTGAGGCTCACCTCGGTCACTGCGTCATCCTGGAGCTTGTTCCCCTGCAGTTCCAGCAGTGTCATCCGATCCAGACCTGAGAACACCCCGGCGGGGATCTTGGAGATGCGGTTGCGGGAGAGGCGCAGCTGCTCCAGGCTGGAGGGCAGGTTGGCTGGGACGGAGCTCAGCAGGTTGTCGTCCATGTAGAGGTGGACCAGGCGGAGCATGGCGGCCAGGGCACCCTCCTCCATGCCCTCGCTGGTGATGCGGTTGCGGTTGAGGTTGATCCAGCGCAGCTGCGTGGCGTTGCGGAGAGCATCTGTTGACAGTACGTCGATGAGGTTGTTCTGCAGGTAGAGATACCAGGTGTGTGGGGGGATGGTGGGGATGCGCTTCAGAGCCTTGTTGTCGCAGTAGACGGCGTTGGGGAAGCTGGGCGGGCAGCGGCACTCTTTGGGACAGGCCTGTAACTGGGCCATATAGTCGCCGTAGGACATGTCAGGGCTCTGGGCCAGAGCGGGACCGACCAGAAGGAGGACGGAGGAAAAGGCCAGGAGAAGCGCCATCTTAACACTCAGCCTGGGGTAGAGGAGAGAGAAAACACATGAGATGAGACTGACTCTTATGCAAAACACAGACACAGATACAGGCACAGACACAAACCCTGAAGACAAGATCAAGAACATGGTTGAACAAACACACCGACCCAAATACACAGATGATGATCTCTGCATGTTCCAAGATAACTCAACATGGACCGGATTGAGGACTAGGGGTTAGCACTTCATTGTGACATATCCTGTTTTTTTTTTTTAGGCGAGTCTCGTTTCCTCTCACCTTATTTTAGATTAAGTGCTTTCAAGTACAGATGAGCTTATTTGGACATGGTGCATTAAGTGTGCAAGTGTTCATCAAGCTGCTTTAAGTTCATTCATATGTAAACAACAACGATTCCAGGTGTCTCGTTAATTTAGTCCCTTATTGAAAAAACTGCCAGGCCTTCCATCAATGCTAGCTTACAATCTCCTGCATTGAAGCAAGGTCATTAGCAATCGAGTTTACATGAAGTTAATGAGCGTTGGCACATCATGTGGTCAGGCCAGCTGTCCACTGGGTCCATGGGAGATTATAAGCTTTCTTAAGGGCAGGACGCACTGCCAGGTCAGCTAATGGCCTTACACGAATACTTCTGATTGGATGCTAATCTGTCAAATCGGCACATGCAGGAGGCAATAGAGGTTGGCCTGAGGTTGGGTGCTCCTTTAGGAGTAAAACACAGAGCAAACCAAATCCACCTGACTCTGTTGTGGATGAAGCACAATCTGTTACACCTGACATTGGTAATGAATTAAAGTACCCACCAACACACCGAGCCGTGGAATGCCATATAAACATTTATACATACAGTACACAGATGCATATAAAAGCAGTTACATTCTCCACACAATCATGACAGAGAAAGTGGAATTAACCTACATAGAAGAGGAAAAACATGGAGAAAAGAGGAACTGGGGATGATAGCGAGACAGGAAGCCAAAGTGACAAAGAGATTGACAGAGGCAGACAATAACTCAGAGGCATCTAAACTCTGCAATAGCACATCCACCCATCCTGTCCCAGAATGCTTGATTCCTCTCAACTGTCATCTGGTGCTGGTTTAAATTCTTGGTGTGTGCTCCCCACGTTGGTCTGGAACTCATTTTCAACAGGCCTGGTTATGCCATGGCTGGGCCCACTTCAAAGACGTGGCCCGCTCACCTGGTCTTGGGGCCCCTGGCATCTCGTATCTCACTGTATGGGGCCAAAGATCTATGGAACACAATGTGTCCATGCCTCTAACCGTAGAGACCCAACTGTTGGGTTAAACTTTCCACCTGACCATAATTATAGCTGCTAGTATTTAGTTTGGCCAAGGTCAGGAAAAGTTACTTTTACTTATCACATTTGTCAAATGGGAAATTCCTGTTAAGCAAACTGCCGTAAAGACCATAACTGGAATCTCTCCAGAGCCTCACTCGTTCAAAGCCTCAAAGCCATTCACAAGCTCTGGTTTTTCAGTGCAATTACCTACTGTATAGTACAAATTAACGCAGGAAATCGCCAAATAAAGGTCCAGCCAATCAATGTGCCTCAACTTTCACCTCCCAGAACTCAACTCACATTGTCTTTGTGACCATTAGTTTGCAAGCAAAGTCCCATCTATACCTACTTTTCCTCAAACTGGAAACCCAATTTAATCGTCCCCTAGAACCATACGTACCTTTGAGTTCAAGTGATTTTCCAAAGTCTGTCTTTGCGCCCTGTTTCTGCCTTGCTCAAGAAATGTGGTAGCAACTGTAGTCCCAAACTCAGAGAAACACCGCTCACCTCCCCTGTATTTGTACCATCGGTGTCTTCATTCAGTTGGTGGGAACCCTTCATTGACAGTCACACTGTAGTTCCTCTCGGCCAATCAGAGGCCTGTAATCAGAGGTCATAATCCATGTGGTGATTTTTTCCCTGTTAAGCCTGCGACGGTGTGGTAGCTGAGGCCGTGAGACTTGGCCCACTTCAAAATCAGGCTAATACGGGCCTATAACTCACTATGAAACCACCCTAACCCTTCTGTCCACTCCCCGTTCTCCCATAGTTGGCATTTGGCACCATCTCTCTGTTTATGTCCTTCAGGTAAATGTTCTGCTGAGATCTCTAATGTACTTAGCGCTAATCAGGCAGCGATGTCTGAATGGAACAACTCAACTCTGTTTGAAAGAAACAAGTCTCCTCATTTTTCTGTGCGGAATGGTGAAATAGCAATCCATGTGTTCCTCATAATAGTGACTTGGCCATAAAAACCCAGGAGAAATATGGTCACAGTGTCTCCTTGTGTTGGCATGATAAGGGATGTGCTGATGGCCCTCTTTTGGGCCAATTCACAACATAGGATAATCCCACTCACAACGTATGGCTTTGACAATGTCTTTCAGTCCTTGGTGTTCTTTCTGACAGTTCTCTGAATTGGAATTCAGAGAACTGCAAACAAATTATACACTGTGGGAACAAATTGGCTTTTGCTAATGATTCAGATTTGTTTAAATCCTTTCTGATGCGGACCCACCCAACAATCTTCCAGCACAATCGGACACAATCAGACTCTGACCTTAAAAGACATCAAACCCAGTACAATTAAGTACACATCGGTCTGTCCAGACATGAGACTTAATGGGGTGGGGTTAGAGTGACAATAAGGGGATTTAAAAGGTGTAGACTGGGTTGGCAAAGTGTTCTCAAGTTAGCACTGGGGTTGGGCTAGCTGGGATGGGTAGGTCATTTGGTTTTGCTCATTCTCATTTCCTTTGAAGCTGCCATAGGCCCACCTAATACCTTGGGATAATCCCATCTGATTGGCTTGTCCAGGTTGGAGCTAGCCTTGATCCAAGATGTGCCGCGAGAGACCAATAGGGATCGTCTCGTGTCTGGCAAGCTGCTAGTACACAATACAGTCACTCCTCAACACAATGCGAGAGGTAGAAACACTCTAACCCCTTAATGAACAGTGACTGTGCATCAATCACGGTGCATATCTCCTCACAGGTTATTTTACCTCAATGGGAACAGACACCATGTTGCTTTCACTCAAAAATAGAAAACTCCTAAAAAGACTCAGCTGTTTTCAAAACCTAGAAGTTGCAAATCAGTGATGCATATTGTTTACGTCATGTCCACTCATAATGAAAATATGTGAGTTTCTGGTTTGGCATATACAGCATCTCAGCATCTGTTTGACCTCCATCTCCATCTCCATCACAAAACACTTTGCTGTTGAAAAGGCACCCTCAGCATACGCCCACCACTCTATAGTGGTATCAGTCTAGCAGAGCTGGTATATCAATAAAGATGGAGAAAGGTGTGGTCATTGCCAGAGTTGCCACACCTACACATCATCCCCAGCTTCCAATTGGCTCATTCATCCCCCTCCTCTCCCCTGTAGCAATTCCCCAGGTCGTTGCTGTACACGAGAACGTGTTCTCAGTCAACTTACATGATAAAATAACGGTTAAATTTAATTTAAAAGATCATCTGTTTCTCTTTAGAGGCACTTAGACATCAGCAGTAACTATATAGTAAAACTGGTCATGAGAAATGTGCATGAAATGGACAAACAATAACAATTAATGAAGTGTTCTGCACTGCAAACTAACCACAGTAACTTGGCAATACTTCAGTCATGTTTTTACCTCGTCTTGATGGGAATCAGATGTCTCTAATCAAATGAAAAATTAGAGTGCAGATATGCACCACAAGGGAATCCATCCATTAGGATTTTCATTGGTATAACTACATTACTATTGATTTAATGGCAAAGCGACAACCAAGTGTTCATAACCTCACTGTATTATTAACTTGTGACTCAGGGCTTCTCATTATGTTGCAGAATGGAACAAAACAGGGTTGAAAACAAATGTTGGCCACTTCCCTGTTTGACAACCTGAAAGGAAACATGTGGAGGAGTATGATATTGTCAATTTCCTGGAAGAGGTTTCCAGTCAAAGCCAGCTATGTTAATTAGTTAAAGGACTGAGTTTGAACGGGCTTCAGTTGGGTTCAGCTCTACTTGATGACTGCGCTGAAATGAAATGGAATTCTCTCCAGCATTGATCAGAGGACATTCAGCTCAGTTACAGCTGTGTTAAACAAGCCCTGTGTCAACATAAGACTACAAGGCTCTGGAAAGCAGAACTAGGTCTGGCATTGGAATATCAAACATGATGCAGTTTTTATCTCTGCAGATTTTACAATAGTATCTAAATTGGGAGCATATTCATTATGCAGGCCTTCGTTCTTTTCAAGTTTAATTCTTTAGCCCAGCACCTACGTTTTTAAGGATGTGTGTATGACCACAAACATTTCTATAAACTCTTCCACTGCTGTCATTATCAATCTGTTACTGCATTATTTCTTTCCACTAACAAACTTCGAAACATACTTTTCAAGGGAGACATTTAACTAAGAAACCATCTGCGAGTACACTTGTGCCAAAAACCTGTTCTAATTGTAATTGAATGGCACACCCCCTGCAAGACTGCAGCACACTGCACAAAATACAGCTTGATCTCTTGAACGCATTGTTCGTTTTTGGAACAGAAACTGGCACGCGGCACAAGATCAAAGGTAAAGACCAGAATACTTCTCATATCAGTCTCTCCAGATGTAAATAATGCCCCCCCAAAAGAAAAGAACCGAAAAGGATGACCCATCCACACCCCTTTTAGCCTTTCACCCCTCTTCAGGAAAAACAATACCTGCTTCTCCAAACGGTGTTTGTTGGTAGTGTATGGCCAGGTGATGCTTGGCTCAGGGGTAGTAGTGGTTGTCTGGTCCTCCAGTACTCTTCTCTGGTGCTGGTCCACAGTGCTCTAACAGTCTCAGTTGCTCCCTGCGACCAAGGAGGAGAGAGAGAGAGAGAAAGCCCTATTAGATTCTGTATTGTTTTTAATATTATTTCCTCAAGGCTGTACCTTTGACATCCACTGGTGGAGCAGAGAGAGGGTGTGTGTGTGAGGGTGAGGGTGGGGGGGTAAGAGTGGGGGTAGGGGTGAGGGTGGGGGAGTGTGTGTGAGGGTGGGTGGGGGGTATGGGTGAGGGTGGGGGGTGTGTGTGGGTGAGGGGGGGTAGGGGTGAGGGTGGGGGTGTGTGTGGGTGAGTATGGGTGTGTGTGTGTGTGTGTGTGTGTGTGTGTGTGTGTGTGTGTGTGTGTGTGTGTGTGTGTGTGTGTGTGTGTGTGTGTGTGTGTGTGTGTGTGTGTGTGTGCGGGTAAGGGTGGGGGTATGGGTTTGTGGGGATTGTCCTTTCGGAAGTGTTCATTGGCTACTTTTCACCAGCACAGCAGGTTTTTAAAGGACCAAATAGTTTGTTCTGCTTTGTGTTTTAATTTTTATAATGGAAAAAATGATGGTGATACTGGTATTGTCCCGGCCCTAGCTGGAACGTCGACTTGTACCCAATCATTCTCGCCATAGCAATGCACATGACCTCTTCATAGGTTATGTTTATCATAGTGTCAGTCCAGGACTGAGTGGAGCTTAGGGAATCATTCAGGCACCTTGATAACCAAGAATGTAAGGCTACTGAGTACTAACACCCACAGGTACTTAGTGACACAAACAGAGCAACATGCACACACACAAAGAACATTGACAGGGTTAACACTGCAGCACTCTACCTCTCTCGCTACTCTCCCTTCATCCCTTCAGGGCCTCTGTTTATGTATTCCGTTCTCTCTCTCTCTCTTTCTCTCTCTCTCTTTCTCTCTCTCTCTCTCTCTCTCTCTCTCTCTCTCTCTCTCTCTCTCTCTCTCTCTCTCTCTGTGTGTGATAAACAGGGCAGGCCCAGGGAGGACAGGAGCAGAGCGGGGACATCTGGATCCTGGAGGGAGAACGAAATGGGGAGATGGAGAATAGAGAGGGGCAAGAGAATAAAGGATATGGGAAAGAGAGTAGGGAGAAAACTTGCCCCAAAGTTTTCTGAGCAAAAATGATTTTCATTGTTGGATATAAGAATATAAAAACACTAGGAAATCTCTTCCCAAGTATTCTCATGCATAGTACGGATTGTATACAAATGTAAGCAATATTTTAAATGATTTTGTTTTAGTCAAATATTATATCTGTTTGGGCTTCTTGCAATCAATTTGCAGTCTGCAAATGATTAGTAATCATGACCATCCGCTCAAGAAAAAAATCATCCTAGGGTTGAATCTAGTTGATGATCCCAGGAATTTACTATTCAGACAGAGAAAATAGAGAAAGGAGGGAGGGAGAGAGGGGAGACAAAAACATTTAACAGAGGAAAGCGCATAGTGAGAACAGCTGGATAAGGTGACTAGGATGGGCCTTTGAGCCGAACGTCCTGGCCAGGCAGCTGATTAAACTTTCATGAAACATTTCCAAATGCAGGGAAGAGGAAGTGCGGGCCATGACTTTATGAAGGGCTTTATTGTCTAGACATGGCAGCAAGAGCTCCAAGCTATTCTCCGGCGGAGGAATGGCGAGGAGGAAGAGGAGGAAATTATATTGGATTTGGGATCAGTAAGAATGGTTGTGCAAAAACACAGTAAGATGTGAGCAATATTGTAAAGACTAATATGATACATGTCATCTAGGTCATTTAGGGGTTTTATAAATCCTGCCGCTCATGCTTCAATTGGTTAAAATTTAATTTGAGGTAGGTCTCTTGTTTAGGTCAAAGAATATCCAGGAATATTCTAGAGTGACTAGACATATAGAAGCACCGGCAGAATAGCACTCAGCTTAGAGTGAAAGAAAACCACTGTGTCAAATATAATATACCCCTCTCAACGATATTATTTGTGCAAGAGGAGCAATTGCAAGGTGTGATGGACTATAACTGCGGGATCTTATTACGAGTAACAGGCTGGAAAAATTTAACGTCTGGCAACCCGTTCAGTGATACTCACTAAAGACGTTTAGCTAATTAGTTGACCTGGAGCCTGTAGAAAGTGTCTGCTCTAATTGGGCATGCACGAGTTAGCCGACACCACTGATCCCAGCACAGATCCCATCCCAAATACGACTTTACATAGCCAGCATGCTAACAGTTCACTCCTACTAAACATTAAAACAGAAATGTCTTCAGTATAAAACTACACAAGAAAACCAACAGATGCATATCTCCACGTGAGGGAGTAAATGTTTTAAAGTATCCCTCCCTCAAACACCGGCACTTTCGTGATTTCTCAGCCTCGGCATTTAAACTGGAAGAATTGCTTCACCAAATTAGTCCAACGTTCCTCACTCTGGACAGTGTATTTGTCTGTGGACTGTCTGCGCCAGGAATTTTCCATGTCTGGTCTTTGAAAAAGATGAGGAGTGTATGGGATTACAGATTGGTACAATGTGAGAAACGCATTAGTCCACTGGTTCTGCTCATCCATCAGCTCTTCCCTGAAATCCCCTCTCCTTATCCCAAATGGACTCCCCCAGTCCCACCCACCCTGGACACTTCAGAGAGGTTGTCAACATCTGCAAAACCATCTGCAAAAACAACCCGTGCCTACGTGTAGACCTGTTGGAACACGTAGGCACTGGCTTACGTGTTTATGTCGTTCTGATGGAAAATCACCACTGGGCCATACTTTAGTTATGATCCTGTGTTGGAGGTGGTGCACACTGCACAAATGACTCCCAAAGCATTGAGTGTTCTGGCACAAAATGGCCGCCAAACATCACCCAAGTGGCTGCTTGACCTGTTTGGCGTTACTTACTGTTGATTAAGTAACAGGCATCCTTCTGTCAAATCACCATGTAAGGAACACCAAAAACCTGTTTACCACACATCATTACATCAAAGCTAACCGTGTGGATAGTTACAGCTACCTCAACTGAGCCATCAGCTCTGGGCCCCAGTCAAACCCTGCAACCCCTGCAGCCCTCCAGGACCATAGGATCTACATACCTACATGCCTGCACTGGCACTACATCCACCCTCCCTTCCACCAAACCCACCAAACCATCCCAACCACCCACCCACCCACCCACACATCCAAGGAGAATATGGAACAGATCAGAATTTTCCACTTGATATTCATGTGCAGAGACACAGCATGACACTGGGAGAAGACCCATTTCCTGCAGGAAGAGAGTTGCCAACCATCCTGGTGCAGGCCCAAACACAACACATTAACCCCTAAAACACAAACCACTCAGGAAAGCTTAAAGTAAGAAGCAACATTATTGTATCAGTGTAGGGCCTGAGGGGTAAGAGACTAGAGAGATTTCATTCTTCTTGTGTCACGTGTTTTGTGTATGTTGTCATACTGCAGGAAACAGTATATGGTACATGTAGTCATTTAAAAAAATCTTCTGCTGAATTTACGACTGAGTATTATAGGTTTAAAACAAACATTTACCACACATGAGTATTGGAAATGTAGTTTATTCAAATGTATGTTATGTCCTCACAGTAAATTCACCAGCGATTACTGAGTCAAAAGCCATAATGAAAATAAATCGGGATATACTCTGCCCAAATAGCACATGACATTCCACCAACGTTGCCACAACAGAGCAAGATAAAGTTAGCGTCACAACAAACTGTTGTTATTCTGATAAAGCTATACGGGCAAAAGCACACATGGCAAACAAGGTAACCATGAATGGACAAAAAATGTAAAATGCTAGCTTTTATTATCATACAGAGTTACCATGAGATGCATGCAAGCAATGCAAATGTTGTATAAATGTCGGCATAACAACGGTGATCTGCAATGAACGGGCGATTGACTCTTATTTAACTACATGATAACTCATTAAAAAAACAGTAAATTACTTCAGCAGAGCTATTCAGTGTCAAGCCTTTTAATCTTGTCGATAAGGATGGTTAATAACTTTCCCCCCAACGTTCATACAGAAAGGTGGGGAATATGCCACAGCTTTTGACATATGACATATGAGTTTTAATTTGGTTCCAAAAGTGTTCCACTGTTCAATGTTTCCCCAGTAGACATTACACCAGAGTACACAACACAGATCTCTTAGATACTTTTATTCCTTACCTGCAGGTCTTTTGCACAGCAATGTGATTCTGGGAGTGTACTGACTAAATACAAGAAACCTTTAAAAAAACATCATGACAAACATACAAAAGAGGAATGGGCAATGCATTTATTTGCAAGTGAGATTTATTCCCATATTCCTCAATGTACTTGTCTGAAAACAACATGTGCCACTACTTTTGGAATGTTTGAAGTGTGTGAGCTGCATTTTCATTAAAAGCACTTCATTCAGGAATCCCTATGTTCCTATATTGTCTCTTTTTCACAAGAAAAGGCACCTATTGTTTGAAACAAGTACAGACAAGTACAGTTCAAGTGCTTTTTACGAGGCACCATTACATTATATTGCAGCCGATTGTTTGATTTGCAGCAAATTTGGACAAAACTATTGGTACAGAGCCAGCCATTTGCTACGGACAATATACTCTATAGTTGTCATGAGAATACCATGATGCACTGCAAAATAAAGGTCTCTCCGGGGTTTCTAACCTTTGTTGGTTTGTTATTTCATAGTCTGTGTTTACAGAAAGGACTACCGATGAGTTGACAGAGGTGACCTCGATTTCGCCGGTAGGGGGAGGATACGTATTTAGGGTTGTTGCAAACACTGTCGCTCGGGTTCATTATCCACACTAGCATTCCACTTAGAATAAAGAAACATATTGGCCATATACTCTGAGTAGAATGCTATTGTAGATATTGGAATATAACCACATTGTGCCTATTGGGGTTTGAAGGATTAGTTTAGGGTGGGTCGTGGTGCCGGGGGAGGGTCACAGAGGGAGTCTTGCGGATGAGGGGAGGGTCCTTAGTCGAAGATGATGTCAGAGGCTTGGCGCAGGCAGTTGGAGGAGTCATGGGGTAGGTCGGCATGTGTAATGTTGTTCCCATCCAGACGCAGGTGCTTCAGTCTGGAGTAGTTCAGAGGGCCAGAGAACTTGCAAATATTCTCCAGGTTGAACTCTGGAAGGGTGGGAAGGGTTTTGGTGAACTGACATGATTCAACATTTCCTATTGTATGTACACATCCTACTCTGATTGCCTGACACTTGCTGGGAGGCAGTAAAGACTTGAGGATGGATATGACTGATTTAGATTTATTTGTGATTGCAATGTCGAAATAGAGAAAGAGAACGGAAAGAGAATGTTGAAAGAGAAAAGAAAATAGAGAGAAGGGAGAGAAGAGAAAGAGAGAAGAGAAAAGAGAATGAAAAAAAGAGGAAACACAAATCACTCACTGTTGATTTCGTTGGCCTGCAGATAGAGATGCTCCAGCTGTTCGTTGATCTCAGGGATGGACTGCAGCTTGTTGTAGGACAGATCCAGCTCGATCAGGCTTGTCACATTGAACACGCCCGCCGGAATCCCTGCATCCGTCATCTGATTGTAGGCCAACCTCAGGTACGCCAGCTTGGGCAGCTCTTTGAGGTCCCCGGCGGCAATGCTGCTGATGTCATTGTGATCGCCATAGAAGGTCTCCAGCGAACTGGGCATGCCTGAGGGCAGCTTCTTCAGCTTGTTGTGGGTCAAGTCTATGGCCACCAGCTTGTTGAGGCCCTTGAAGACCCCGTTAAGAGCTTTAGAGGTCAGCTCGTTGTTCTGGAGGTGGACCGAGGTCAGGTTCTGCATGCCGGCCAGACTCCCTGCAGGGAACTTGGACAGCTGGTTGTTCATCATCTTCAGCTCGTCCAAGGACTTGGAGGGAGGGATCACAGCTTCCGTCAGTTTGTTGAAGCTGAACAAGATCTTATGAAGTCCGGTCAGCTTGTCGATGGTTCCCTTGGCCACCTTCTCATTGGTGATCTGGTTATGGTCCAGGACCAGCCAACGGAGTTCAGCCGTGACATTGTCGAAGACCCCAGCCTTGATCTCCTCGATCAGGTTGTTCTGCAGGTACAGGTACTTGATGCCTGAGGGCACAATGGGCACAAACTTAAGGTTGCGGGAGTCACAGTACATGGCAGTGGGGAAGTTGATGGGGCACTCGCATTCCTGGGCACAGTTGCCGCTGGACGGGCCATACTGGGAGGCCGGCTGGTAGTCGTAGTCATCGTACTGGCCCACGGTCAGGCTGACCAGCACGGCAAAGATGGGGACACGGAGGGGAAACATAACTGTACTGGGGAGAAGAAAACAGACAGAGGGAGAAAGGGAAACAAAGAAAAAAACGTAAAGTGAAATGGGGAGAAAGTCAGCAAAAGTTTGTCTACCACATCTTAAACATTTCATACATAGTCTTACCGACTATTATCCTGAGTGGTACTTTGATTTTAAAATCTACAGAGAACAAACTCTATTTGAACAGTTAAATACATGACATTTCGATTGCATGATAGACGACATAAACTGGTAAAGAATGGACTTGTTACAGATTCCAAGTTAGAAACATTCATCTCAGGCCACTTGGGTTCCCTGAGAGAGAAAAAACATCTATTGAAAAAGCTCAATTGACCAAAACTATTCATGAATCACCCTAAAAGCAGCAATCTGGTAATACCAGTGAACTGCAAATCTCTTTTAAAAAAGAGGCAGATCCCTACTGTAAAAAACTATCTATAAACCAACAATGCAGGTTTTTCAGTGAACACACACTTTATAATGTCAACAAATAAAGGCAAAATAAACATCATCACAACATATTGACACTTTTAAGATGATTTAACTCAATGTGTTGATTTAAAGTATGATATGTCATCACATGATAATACCGTACTGCAAATGCAAACACATTAATGCCTTTGACTAACAAGACTTTGACTAACAATACTGTGCATCAATACAGTGTATTCATGTTATAAATGCATTCATGCCATGGTGCAATATAAGAACAACACACTGTCCAACGCAACATGAAAAGCATCAGATAACTTCGAAGTACAAAAATCTCTCCACTCCTTTCTCTTGTCAAGTGACAACTAGTTAACCCTGTATCACACACAATCCTCCCCCAAAGTTTAGCTGGGACTGGGATGGCTATCAATCCCAGCATGGAAAGACCAAATACCTAGGGACAACCGAGCAGGAATCCTTCAGGAAATGACAAGAGCCCATTCCTCTTACCTTTCTCTCCTCTCTCTCTCTCTCTCCCTCTGCGTGTGGGATAGAAGGTCAGCAGGTAAGAAGACTGTGGTTGCTCAAAAGCCAGATGTCTCTGGAGAGAGGGAGGAGAACGAGGGAGAAGGGGAGAGGGAGGGGGAGATAAAGAGAGTGAGAGAAAGAGAGAGCGAGGGAAAGGGGTGGGAAAGCTTCTGGTTCTTCAGATGACTGTGCTCCCGGATTGACAGAAGGCAGCTGCCCAAACTGGAGTCACACTGTAGTATATAAAGACGATGACATCGACATGAGTTTTTAAGGCATGGAATCTGAGCATTACGGGCTCTGCCTAACCAGTCACAGGTGCACCAGTGCAGTCTGGGATGCGAGGTCCGCCTCATGCGTGAATGAGGATGCGAAGTATCACAAAGGACACATGGCATCATATATATCTGTCATTTTTCCTCCCTTTCCACCAAACAACCACCTCCCTTTCTTCCTTTCCCCTACTAACAAAAAAGCGAAGTGGATACAAGTTCAAACGAAAGGTTCCTGGAATGGTAAAGAAGGTGTGTGGAAAAACTCTGTCTGCAGCCAGAGCCAGCTGCCAATTGTTATGCTGCAGCATGAAACCTTAAATAGGGTCTCGGAAAAAGTGACAAGGTCTTAGTGGACCAGAAATGGATTATAAAACAGCCTATGCTGAATCCCAAACTGACCCCTAGCCCTTAACCTAACATAGCAGGTGTAAGAAGACTCCCGAGTCCCCACATCCGTTTTTCAGGGGAAACGGAAGTTAGGTTGAAAATACCGTAATCCTGAAAACCGTAAACATCCGCTTTCTTCCGAGCCCGTGGAGAGTGCCTAGCCCCTAAACCCTAACCTCATCTGCTTCTTCATGGTAAACATATGGTACCATAATAGAGGAAAGTAAGGTGAGGCAGATGTGAGTCCAATGAATTCCATATGTCCCCAGCAGAGGAGGCTGGTGGGAGAAGATATGGGAGGACGGCCTCATTGAACCCGTATCAAACACATCAAATATATGGAAACCACATGTTTGACTCTGTTCAATTCATTCCATTCCAGCCATCACGATGAGCCAGTCCTCCTATAGCTCCTCCCGCCAACCTCCTCTGGTCCCCACTGTAAATCACTCAAGTGCCGTCAGACCCCCTCCTTCTCCTCCTCCCTCCATTTATCTTCACACACTTCAAAGTGCTCTTCATCTCCTTCCATATCCAACTATCCGTCTGCAGACTGCACTGTATCTACAGTACACGTTTCAAGACAATGGCTCTTCTAGAAGATTTTGTTGAAATTGCTGAAGAAGACTGAAATTGTAATGGTTTCCCAATTTCACCTTTCTTTGTTTATGTTCAACTCTTGCATCACTGCAGGTCTGTCGTCTGGATTCAATTGGTCACAGTCCCATGTGTCTCCACACACGTCTTTCAGTCGCCACTAGTTACCACAGACACAAAGTCATAAACCCCACCCATTTCTAAGAAATATCTTATTCAAATGTGATTTTAAACCTAACCTTAACCACACTGATAACCTTATGCCTAACCCTAACCTTAAATTAAGACCAAATAAGTCATTTTTATTTTCAAATATTTATACGATATAGCCAATTTTGACTTTGTGGCTGTGGTTACTAGTGGAAACCATAGCTGTGTTCGAATACCCATACTAACATACTGTATACTACAAACTTCATGAGTATATACTACACACTATATACTATTAGTTCATTTTAGTATACTATAAATGAACAGTATGCTTTCATTTGAGCGTACTAGCTCTTCGCCTGTCTACCGGAAGTTGATGCTGTTGCTATGCAACCTCTTGCTAGCTAGTTAGCATAACAAATGACTAGTTAGACATTTTGCAACTTCGGGTGTATTCTTAAATTCAATGTGGAGTGCCAGAGTGAGCTTGTAAATTCAGAGCGTTGTCAGATTGTCCGTTTGTAAATTCAGAGCGGTTCGCTCTCTGGCAACAATTTAATTATTATTTTTTTGCTTACGTTTAGTTGACACCGGCCATTTTCAATGGGTGTTGAGTGCTCGTAAATTCATTACTCTGCAATCTGGTACACTCAAGAGAGTGCTCTGAAATCGGAGTAGATAGCCAGACCGAATTTACGAAAGCACACGAACATCCATTGAGAACGCACAACGACTATACCATTTAGCAAAGCTAAGAATGACTGGAATAATCAAGTCAATAAACGCTGGGAAGTTAGATAGCCTATAGTTAATATACTGGCAAGTTTGACATACCGGTACATACTGCTGTAATGAAATGCTATGTGGTTCGTAAGGACAGCGTAGCTAACAAATTGTCAGTCAACTTAACGTAAGGTAACTTATTTGAATAGTCATTACTTTATTACATTGCTCAAACTATTCTTAACATTTGTCATAATTAGATAAAGCAATTAATTTGTATCTGCTCTCGTTGTATGTGTGTACTTCTTTTTCGAGTGTTTCCAAAGGAACCAGCTGTGTAGCCTATTGCTGCAAAAACCCATGATTCATTTAACAATGAACATTCTTATTACTCACAACATGGTTTTCTTGGAAACAAAACCACTGTGGCCGACTGGGAAGTTTATGGCTAGAAAAACCTATTATTAATTTGACAATGAACATTCGTCCTACTGGACTTTCTGACGGGCCGCCCCCAGGTGGTGAAGGTCTGAAACAACATCTCCACTCCGCTGATCCTCAACACTGGGGCCCTACAAGGGTGCGTTCTCAGTCCTCTCCTGTACTCCCTGTTCACCCATGACTGTATGGCCATGCACGCCTCCAACTCAATCATCAAGTTTGCAGACGACAATACAGTGGTAGTGAGGTGAGGGCCCTCAGAGGGTGGTGTCAGGAAAATAACCTCTCACTCAACGTCAACAAAACAAAGGAGATGATCGTGGACTTCAGGAAACAGCAGAGGGAGCACCCCCCTATCCACATCGACTGGACAGTAGTGGAGAAGGTGGAAAGTTTTAAGTTCCGTCAAAGACAAACTGAATTGGTCCACCCACACAGACAGCGTGGTGAAGAATGTGCAACAGTGCCTCTTCAACCTCAGGAGGCTGAAGAAATTTGGCCTGTCATCTAAATTCCTCACCAACTTTTACAGATACACAATCGAGAGCATCCTGTTGGGCTGTATCACCGCCTGGTACGACAACTGCACCGCCCTCAACCGCAAGGCTCTCCAGAGGGTAGTGTGGTCTGCACAATGCATCACCAGGGGCAAGCTACCTGCCCTCCAGACTGAAAACAGCTTCTATCTCAAGGCCATCAGACTGTTAAAAAGCCATCACTAACATAGAGAGGCTGCTGCCAACATACAGACTCAAATCACTGACCACTTTAATAGACCACTTTAAGTAATGCCACTTTAATAATCTTTACATATCCTACGTTACTCATCTCATATGTATATAGTGTATTTTATACCATCTATTGCATCCTGCCTATGCCGTACGGCCATCGCTCATCCATATATTTATATGTACATATTCTTATTCCATCTCTTTACATTTGTTTGTTTAAGGTAGTCATTGTGAATTTGTTAGATTACTTGATAGATATTACTGCACTGTCGGAACTAGAAGCACAATCATTTCGCTACACTCGCATTAACATCTGCTAACCATGTGTATGTGATCAATACAATTTGATTTGATTTGATGATACTGTAGTGGACTTGGGGTGTGCTGAGCTTAGAAGGAAGGGAAAGTTACACGGTTAGCTGGACAGTTATTATTAAACCAATGGAGAGCTAATTACTCATTGAATGCACGCCTGTTGCAGGTCTACGTAATGCAGGTTTATTTTGGAATGGGCATCCATTTTGGCAGCTTTGATTCTAACTCTGACACATTCTGTAGTAGACATGAATACCAGTTCAGACATCTGAATTCATGTCCTCCACCCTGCACTAGTGGTGGCCTTTACACATGACTTTTGCATGTCGATCTGGTCTCTCAATTAGACGGTCACCTCTACCACCTCCTCTCTGCATCTTGCTACTGCAAGTTTAGTAACCGGAGACAGACCCCCTAAAGAGGTGGTGCTGTTTATTCTCACTAAGCTATTAGAATGATTAATTAGGGGTCAAGAATGTATTACCTGTTAACGATCAGTTAACACAGTCATTAGATATACTGATCTACTTTGGGGCTGACTGGTTAAATGTGTTACGTTTATCCAAATACGTTCCCTTAGCTGACAACATTCTGGCGTTGTACAAGCCAATTTATTGTTTCAATCCTCTCTCAAAGGGCAAAACATTGACAAAAGGTGGAAATATATACTGTTTTGAATCCCCCAGAAAACAATGTAATCCCACTGGTTGAATCAACGTTGTTTCCAGGTAATTTCAATGAAATGACGTTGAACCAACATTGATATTGACATTTTTGCCCAGTGGAATGTTTCTTAGCGCTTTCCATTGTCCAGTCCTGTCCTTGTGGGTTGGTTTACCACGTCATCATCACCCTGTACAGAGTGTTTATGTCTTGAAGATGATGTGTTGACGTTTCAGTCCTGTTATTGCTGCACTTTCCTTTGGAAAGATTCCCATCCCTATTCAAACACTCAAAAGTTTGGAAAACAGATATTCTTCCCAGTCACCTTGCTTCCTCTGTTCGCTTTGATGACGTCAACCCTGATGCTCTCACATCCTCTCCACGTCTCAGAACTGAGCCAATGGTTTGAAAATGATGGGTCTTGGCTCTCAGGACTATTTTCCCCATTTATATTCCAGTAACATTGTTTTTCCTTTTCTGGTGTTAATACTGGCCACGTTCTAAGTCTCTAACGGATGGCACTGGAACGTTATGTCATCAAAAGCTGTTTCGGTACAGAATACAACCTCTGTCTCCAGTCCCATTTTCTTCCCAAACCAGTAACCCACAGTTCTTCCCAATTAACTATTACAATATATGTAAACAAGTCAAACGATGGCTGTTTCATTGATGGAAAAATTGGAAGTATCTTTTTGCTTTCTCAGCAACTCCTGAATTACATCTATACATTTAGATGGACTGCAAAACTCTGCTCCAACACAATGAAATAGGTATTTATACCATTTGGTATTATGCCATCTTATTTAGCTAATGAGCTAAATCCCTCTATTTCTGTAGGTTTATTGATGTCTAGCCATTAGGTACAGCATATGGTTTCATTAACCATTTTAACATGTATACAGAACATAATGTCAGCTCAGTTAAACAATGCATCACAACTTTATACAGCCAATCCAGAAATAACAAACTCCATTCTGTTCTTTCTATTGGAATGTTCAAATTTTCCAGACGTTCCAGATTTAACACTTTCATATGTGAATGTAGCACACACGCACACGCGCACACTCTCGCACACACGCACACTCTCGCACACACGCACACTCTCGCACACACGCACACTCTCGCACACACGCACACTCTCGCACATGCACACAGACACACACTCTCGCACACGCGCACAGACACACACAGACACACACAGACACACACACAAAATGATACGTCAACTATAGGAAATACACTGGTACGTTCCTGGGAAACCAACAGCTTGTTAACCAGGTTCTGATTTTAATAACGATCTCATGCTAAACCATACTCTGAGCTATCATTGGATGACACAAACACACACACACACGCCTCTTGAGCCATCCCAAACTGTATACACACCCCTTATGTCTACAGGGAGAAAATGGGATGTCATGCAGGCCCACGCGCACGCACGCACGCACGCACACATACACACACACACACACACACACACTTTTTGTTCGCACTCTGTGTTTAATTTGTCTTATAACAGACTGGCTCATCCCTGGCCAGATCAGCCAATCCTGGCACTCACACACTGCATGAGGTATTACATGTGCAGCAGGACCATTGACCAGAGCTGACCGAAGCATTAAAAGGGCAACCAATAGATCCACTTAATGTAAGATAGACTAAGCTGGTTAAGCCCATTTATACAACACACACACTTGAGTATCCGCACAAACACAGACACACGCGCACAGAGCATTTGGTTTCTAGGATTTCAAATCAAAATCACATTTTATTTGTCAAGCTTCAGGTGTCGACTAACATGAAATGCAGAGTTAAAGATAAAGATAAATGTGATAAAATAGTAACAGGGAATAAATACAGTAAATAATGAACAACAACAACTAGTAAAAATACATGGCTATATACAGAGAGTACCAGTAACGTGTGAATTATGGGGGACAAGGGGGGGCTCAGCTCCCCTGAATGAGATGTTAGCTCCCCTAAATGCAACAAAATTTGAACTTTGGTGGGGGTTCTCTAAATAATTTAGTGGTAAATATGAAAATCTTCAACTCAAACACCCCTACCTCTCTGTCATGGTTTAAACCATTTATTTATATGTGGCAGTATTGTTTATGCATAGATTTTCCTTTGTACTTCCTCATTTTCGCCATTTATTTGCCATGCGTCCCTGATTAAAAATATCCTTTATTCCAGTGCATTAGTTTAATCTGTTGATTTATCATTGTTTGTTTTTGTCAGTTAGTTGTTTAGAGCGCTCATTGTTTTGTTTTTCAGATGCGCGTGGGTACTGTTCTTCTCTGTGCCGTCCGGGGACAGAAGTACCAGACCATTTATACAGCTTTATTACTTTCTATCAACATTTGTTTTCTTTCCTGGATCAGCTGATGATGATCGACAATACCGCTAGACAACTATCCTACACCTAGACACCAATGCACATCCAATCCATCCAACAAGTATATGTTAATGACAGTAGGCCTATGGTTGACTCTTTGGGTTAGAAGCATTACATTTTGCAATGGCATAGTCTGACATTATTGTGGATTCGTGTGCCCATGAGAACTGTTTCCACAGAGAAAAATCATTAAATGTTACGTAAGCATAGTTAGACTTACAGTGCATTTTACGAGATCTCCAAGATCCATGATTCGTACAGGGTTTAAGTTACATTTTCTAATTCAATTGGTAAACGCTTAGTAATTGTCACGCCCTGATCTGTTTCACCTGTCTTTGTGGTTGTCTCCACCCCCCTCCAGGTGTCGCCCATCTTCCCCATTATCCCCTGTGTACTTATAACTGTGTTTTGTGTTTGTCTGTTGCCAGTTGGTCTTGTCTGTCAAGCTTACCAGCGGTCGTCCTGTCATGTCCTGTCTTTTCCCAGCTTCTTTTTCTCTCGTCCTCCTGGTTTTTGACCCTTGCCTGTCCTGACCCGATACCTGCCTGCCGTCACACAGTCTGCACAACCACCCGAGCCACTGCCTGTTCACCCCGCTATCATCCAGAAGGCGAGGTCAGTACAGGTGCATCAAAGCTGGGACCGAGAGACTGAAAAACAGCTTCTATCTCAAGGCCATCAGACTGTTAAACAGCCTCCACTAACATTGAGTGGCTGCTGCCAACACACTGACTCAACTCCAGCCACTTTAATAATGGGAATTGATGGGAAATGATGTAAAATATATCACTAGCCACTTTAAACAATGCTACCTAATATAATGTTTACATACCCTGCATTATTCATCTCATATGTATATGTATATACTGTACTCTATATCATCTACTGCATCTTTATGTAATACATGTATCACTAGCCACTTTAACTATGCCACTTTGTTTACATACTCATCTCATATGTATATACTGCACTCAATACCATCTACTGTATCTTGCCTATGCCGCTCTGTACCATCACTCATTCATATATCTTGATGTACATATTCTTTATCCCCTTACACTTGTGTCTATAAGGTAGTAGTTTTGGAATTGTTAGCTAGATTACTTGTTGGTTATTACTGCATTGTCGGAACTAGAAGCACAAGCATTTCGCTACACTCGCATTAACATCTGCTAACCATGTGTATGTGACAAATACAATTTGATTTGATTTGATTTTGTGTCTTACCTTGATTCCTGATAGTAATGACAAGTAACACTGTCATAAATGGCATTAATGTAAAGAAAGAAAGGTTGTGTTTTATGTCACACGATCTGTGAAAACTCCAAGCATTTAACTCATTAAATATGGACAACTCATGAACTAGGGTGTAAAACATGATTTAATTGAACTCATGTATTATATTCAATGTAGACTAGCTATTCTGCGTGTGTTCCTGTGTTTAAAATGGCCTTGGCTGAGAGGGTAGGCTACCGGCAGGGGTGTAAGCCCAGTGGAGGGTAAATGCTGTTTACCCACCAAAAACAAAAGACACTGAAAGCATGGGGAGAGTTACTTTTTTCACCATTACCGGCAATCAGAGTTAACCCACCTATTTTTTGGAACATTATATCACTGGCTACCGGTAGGCATATTTGAAGTCCAGGATCCAGTTGCAGAGGGAGGTGTTCAACCCCATTGTCCTGAGCTTGGTGATGAGCTTGGAGGGGACTATGGTGTTGAATGCTGAGCTGAACAATGAACATAATTCTTAAAATATATTCCTTTTGTCCAGGTGGGTGAGGGCAGTGTGGAGTGCAATAAAGATTGCGTCATCTGTGGATCTGTTGGGGCGGTATGGAGTGGGTCCAGGGTGTCTGGGGTGATGGTGTTGATGTGAGCCATGACCAGCCTTTCAAAGCTATAGATGTGAGAACCACGGGGCGATAGTAATTTAGGCAGGTTACTTTGGCGGTCTTGGGCACGGGGCCTATAGTGGTCTGTGGTAGTCAGCTTGAAACAAGTTGGTATTACAGACCGGGTCAAGGATAGATGATTTCGTATTTTTTGTTATTTTTACTGGATTGTTGGGTTTAGAGCTTGCAAGAAAAGCATTTCACTGTACTTGTGCACATGACATTAAAACTTGAAAATGTAAAATGTCAGTGAAGACACTTGCAAGCATGCTCTGAGTATGCATCCTGGTATTCCATCTGGCCCTGTGGCTTTGTGAATGTTAACCTGTTTAAAGGTCTTACTCACATTGGCTATTAAGAGCAAGATCACACAGTCTTCCGGAACAACTGGTGCTCTCATATGCATGGTTCAGTGTTGCTTGCGAGCATTGAAGACATTTAGCTCTTCTGGTAGGATCGCGTCGCTGGGCATCCCACGGCTGGGTTTCCCTTTTGTAATCCGTGATAGTTTGCAAACCCTGCCACATCTGTCAAGCGTCCGAGCCGGTGTAGTGTGATTCGATTTTAGCCCTGTATTGACACTGCCTGTTTGATGGCTAACATTTCAAATAGACAGGAAGGCACATAATTCAGTGTGTGTTCCAAAAACTGCTACTCGCAAATGCATCACATGCAGTTGACTTACTTTAAATAATCATGATGCAGAGATTGTTTAATGGTATTTTTTGCACAGATCTGGGCTCTTTTGCTTGACAATAATGTCACCCTCCATTTGCAGAGTGATGTTTTTTTGTTTGATTGGCCCAGCACAGGTGGGTAATAAGCATGAATATACTGTATATATTTTACACAGCTATGCTATATATATACAGTATATATATATATATATATATATTATACCATAGAGTCAAAGATAGGGTTGGATTGAACCCTACTCTAATAAGAGCTACAGTACATTCACAAATCCATTTAAACCTATGATGTTTGTACAGGCTAATGAATATTGAGTGCTGGAATCAACTGAACGCATTCAACCAATATGTGTCTTCTGCATTTAACCCAACCCCTCTGAATCAGGGAGGTGCAGGGGGGGGTGCCTTAATCCACGTTGTTGCCGGGGAGGAGTTGTTGTTGCTGGTTACTGCTTTGCTCAAGGGCAGAAAGGCATATCTCACTCACACACATACGGTAGTCTCACTCACACCTACTCTAGTCTCACTCACGCCTACTCTAGTCTCACTCACACATACTGTAGTCTCACTCACACGTACTGTAGTCTCACTCACACATACTGTAGTCTCACTCACACCTACTGTAGTCTCACTCACACATACTGTAGTCTCACTCACACCTACTGTAGTCTCACTCACACATACTGTAGTCTCACTCACACCTACTGTAGTCTCACTCACACATACTGTAGTCTCACTCACACATACTGTAGTCTCACTCACACCTACTGTAGTCTCACTCACACATACTGTAGTCTCACTCACACATACTGTAGTCTCACTCACACCTACTGTAGTCTCACTCACACATACTGTAGTCTCACTCACACATACTGTTGTCTCACTCTGACATGGTTTCACTCTGACACATGGATAGAGACATTCATACTGTCATGCATGCACCTTCTCCTGCCTGTCTCTCACACACACACACACACATATGCACATGATGCAAGCCATAACACACACATGCATGTACCTGCCAACCCGTGTGTGCATTATGTATACACCCACATGCACACACACTCACTCTCTCTCACGCATACACTCTCTATCACACACACACACACACACACACACACACACACACACACACACACACACACACACACACACACACACACACACACACACACACACACACACACACATACACTGAGAGAGAGTGTGTGTGTGTGTGCAAGAGGGGGTCGACAGAGAGAGCGATGGAGAGAAGACAATACCCACCACATGGGGGCGACAGAGAGGGGCAGGAGACCCATGACGCTGCAGTGTGACTAACAGATGTGTGTGTGCCACTGCCAGAGGCTCCAACACTGATGCATTCCTGTCATGGATCTACATGCTTCACCTTCCTTATAACGTCCACCAATCACCTTACTGGTTGGGGCTCCAGCCCTGTCAAATAGCTCTCTGGTAATCCTTATGTTATGGACAGTTATTTAATTGAAGACCTTGTTTGATCATACAGCAAGTCATTCAAATCATAAATCTCTCTAGAAATGATGGACAGTGCAATTTGTGTTCTGGTAGAATAGGCTTATTTGGCACCAACCTTTTCTTCTGTTAGAGAAAAGCATTCTGTAGAGCATTTAGTATTACTGTGTATTTCACATGAAATAACAGGCCCCACTGTGACAAGAGGTACATATCACCAGAATACTATCTGATATATTCCAGGTGAGGTGAATTGGGTTAAGGTTAGAATAAGGGTTAAGGGAAGGGTTCAACTAAAATGCAACGTTTGGGAGTAACTGATTACGTAGTCAGTTACATGCCATTTGATTACAAACAAACTGTAATCAGTTACGTTACCAGCAAAAATATTCTAATCAATAATAGGATTCCAGATACTTTGAAGGTCAGAGACTACTATGATGACACACCAAATGCATTTGATGGATCCCTTTTGTCTTCTTCTAATGCTTCT
Source organism: Oncorhynchus mykiss (assembly GCF_057628025.1). NCBI lineage: Eukaryota > Metazoa > Chordata > Actinopteri > Salmoniformes > Salmonidae > Oncorhynchus > Oncorhynchus mykiss. The sequence continues at coordinate 9,514,770 of NC_143042.1, read as the reverse complement.
TAAGGGGAAAGTAATCCAAAAGAAACTGTAATCTAAAAGTAACAGTCAGATTATTTGACTGAGTTTGGGTAATCCAAAAGTTACATTACTATTCACAATTTTGGACTGGTAACTAGTAACTAACGGATTACATTTAGAAAGTAACATACCCAATCCTGCTAAAATGCTACAGTTGTCCCCGACGTGACTTGAACATTCAACCTTCTGCTAGATGGTTTAAGCACACCCTTCCTCCCCGACCAACCTCCATACTTTCTGTCTGAAGTAACTAGACCATTAGTACATATCATATGTCTTAGAGGTGCTCAGAAATAGACGTGTTGGCTGACAATGTCACGAAAATGATGCACGCACATCGAAGTGGTCGGAAGTCGTGCTTTGTTATGATTCTGAACGATCAGAAAGCTAGCAAAAATGACAAGCTGCCATGTGGGGAATCATAGGTGGCTCGTTTCACCTACTTTAATCTTGTTCTTGACACCACGTCTTGTTTTGAGGTGTTTTGACTGATTTCATGTCAATGCTAATATGGTTAAAATTCACTAGCTAGCTAACCAACAACTGTAACAACGTATTTAAGAGACAACAAGTGCTCATTGTGCAAATTTACTTGTGCAAATTTACTCATTGTGCAAATTTACTTTTTCAATAAACATTTGGAGACTAAATATAATTGACATGTTGTCAACAATCTATTTTTGCCCCATAGTTGCGCACGCGTTGGTTTTGTTGCTAAACAACCAACTCGCCTATATGTATAGTATTGTATCGACCCTGGGTTTGTAAGCGAGGAAATCGGTTGCTAAACAACCAACTCGCCTATATGTATAGTATTGTATCGACCCTGGGTTTTTAAGCGAGGAAATCGACCCTGCCACATGAGCATGCTTTTGCGGCACAGTCGATAGCGCGCCGGACCTCGGGCTCAAAGGTCGCTGCTGTTTCATTACAGTATGTTTCGTATGGCTCTGAGGCCAGGCTGAGCGCACCTGATTTTAATCTAGGTTTGAAAATAAGTTGACCAGTTGGGAGACAGGTTTGGGAAACACTGCTGTATAAATATCTCCCTGTCAATATGCAATATGTGTATTGTCTGGTATCTCAGTGTGTGTAAGTGACCCAAATCTGGAAGGAATCATGGAGGCTTTACAGACATATCTTACACCATGAATGATATCATTACTATTACAGTAAATATACTGTATCTAAAAAATATAATATATAATATAAATATAATATACTATATTTTTTTAACGAGTCAAGGGAACAAACTTGTTTTAAAGTGTATATCTTTGTTGTTAACACAACCTTCCAGTAGTCCAGGGCATGCTGCCTGTTGCGAGGTCCAGGGCATGCTGCCTGTTGCGAGGTCCAGGGCATGCTGCCTGTTGCGAGGTCCAGGGCATGCTGCCTGTTGCGAGGTCCAGGGCATGCTGCCTGTTGCGAGGTCCAGGGCATGCTGCCTGTTGCGAGGTCCAGGGCATGCTGCCTGTTGCGAGGTCCAGGGCATGCTGCCTGTTGCGAGGTCCAGGGCATGCTGCCTGTTGCGAGGTCCAGGGCATGCTGCCTGTTGCGAGGTCCAGGGCATGCTGCCTGTTGCGAGGTCCAGGGCATGCTGCCTGTTGCGAGGTCCAGGGCATGCTGCCTGTTGCGAGGTCCAGGGCATGCTGCCTGTTGCGAGGTCCAGGGCATGCTGCCTGTTGCGAGGTCCAGGGCATGCTGCCTGTTGCGAGGTCCAGGGCATGCTGCCTGTTGCGAGGTCCAGGGCATGCTGCCTGTTGCGAGGTCCAGGGCATGCTGCCTGTTGCGAGGTCCAGGGCATGCTGCCTGTTGCGAGGTCCAGGGCATGCTGCCTGTTGCGAGGTCCAGGGCATGCTGCCTGTTGCGAGGTCCAGGGCATGCTGCCTGTTGCGAGGTCCAGGGCATGCTGCCTGTTGCGAGGTTCAGGGCATGCTGCCTGTTGCGAGGTTCAGGGCATGCTGCCTGTTGCGAGGTCCAGGGCATGCTGCCTGTTGCGAGGTCCAGGGCATGCTGCCTGTTGCGAGGTCCAGGGCATGCTGCCTGTTGCGAGGTCCAGGGCATGCTGCCTGTTGCGAGGTCCAGGGCATGCTGCCTGTTGCGAGGTCCAGGGCATGCTGCCTGTTGCGAGGTCCAGGGCATGCTGCCTGTTGCGAGGTCCAGGGCATGCTGCCTGTTGCGAGGTCCAGGGCATGCTGCCTGTTGCGAGGTCCAGGGCATGCTGCCTGTTGCGAGGTCCAGGGCATGCTGCCTGTTGCGAGGTTCAGGGCATGCTGCCTGTTGCGAGGTTCAGGGCATGCTGCCTGTTGCGAGGTCCAGGGCATGCTGCCTGTTGCGAGGTCCAGGGCATGCTGCCTGTTGCGAGGTCCAGGGCATGCTGCCTGTTGCGAGGTCCAGGGCATGCTGCCTGTTGCGAGGTCCAGGGCATGCTGCCTGTTGCGAGGTCCAGGGCATGCTGCCTGTTGCGAGGTCCAGGGCATGCTGCCTGTTGCGAGGTCCAGGGCATGCTGCCTGTTGCGAGGTCCAGGGCATGCTGCCTGTTGCGAGGTCCAGGGCATGCTGCCTGTTGCGAGGTCCAGGGCATGCTGCCTGTTGCGAGGTCCAGGGCATGCTGCCTGTTGCGAGGTCCAGGGCATGCTGCCTGTTGCGAGGTCCAGGGCATGCTGCCTGTTGCGAGGTCCAGGGCATGCTGCCTGTGGCGGGAGTATGATTCATGAAAAAGACTGAAGATATCCCCTATAGAGCAGACATGTTTTGGGGGATAAATCTTTTTTTTACCACAGTTATCTGGGTGTCATTGGCCTCGTATCAAATCTGTCAGCTATTAAACAATATACAGTATTTACAATGTATCTTGATACCCAAGACTATTCAACCACAACCATAGGCAATTTACATTTTACTTGATTAGTTGTCACATTTAGATATTTAATATAAAATCCATAAATGTAGCTCATATTCACTGAAGCAATGTGAGTTTTAACACTACTGTTGCCTTCAGCTTGTTGTTGATATAATATTATTCTGTATATCTACATTACATCACTCTTACTGTTTACCTTGGATCCTGTTTTTTTTTCAGATGTCCAGTCCCCTCCCTGAACTTCTCAACAGAGAGCCAGCACAACAATTGTTCTGGCAACTACAGAAAACATTGTCCCTTATAAATACACCATTCAAGTCAGTCTTGATAGCCCATTAATCTCCTAAAGCCTTGATATTTCACCTTATGGATATAGTTGTTATTTTTCACGAAATCGCTTATGCTTGCTTGTTATGAGGGCCTTTCAACTTTTAAGAGAGTTCTAAGAGTCTCTCCAGAACTGTGTTTGGTGTGTGACTGTAGAATATTACAGTGTGAATATTTTCACACCTGCTTTCTCCGGTGTCACACCTGTTCCTCCTCACGATCTTGTTCACCTGGAAACTCTGTCCATCACTGTGAAGTCTACACCCGTTTGACTGTTCCATAGATATTACAGCTTCATCTAGTGACAGGGCAAGTAGCGCCATCCACACACCGACCATAGAGTTGGTTAGAGGGCACACTTGCCACAAAACCTTTGCTGTCACAGAAGCAATAATGTCAAAGATAGGAGGTGGGCCCTCTTTCCAACTCTATGACAACGACACACACAACGTGGACATACCAAGGGTTATGACCTCTGATGGCGACACCCCCAGAAAAATGCTGCTTTTTAATTGGTATTTTTATTTGGTTCAGGACGCCTTAGGCGGAGCCCCCGCTCAGAAAAAAAAGAGAGGAACATCTTTATTGTTGATATATTAAGTCTGAACTACTGTAAGTGCTTGTGCTTTTAAGCAATGAGAGTTTTTTTTATACAGCATTTATATACAGCGTCTATACATACAAACATTCACACTAACATGGGCACTGAAGGCATGACAGTCCGCCTGCAAGCCTCCAATTCTCGTCAGACTTTAAAAAAAAAACGAAAAAAAGAAAGGCAGAGAAAAAAAGAAGAGAAACAAAACAGGCATTAACATGGCATTCCAGAACCCACAACCGTGCTTCAAGTCAAAAGAATAAAAGCATGCGTATAGATCTTTGGGCATGGCTTCTGGTTCGGAACGTATATATTGTTTATTCTACATCTTTAAGAGCTATTTTCATCTTGGTTGTATGAGCTGATGTTACATGACAGATGGGGGAATGGAATGTGTAGAAGACGAAATAAATGCTTTACGGAGAATCAGAAATCTTTAAACTGTCGGAACATTTCGTAAAAACAACAAAAGTTCAACAGCGAAGCAAGCAGGAGACATGGCAATCGACTACAATGTGAAAGAAAGAAAATGGGGAATTCTTTCAAATAGTACGACATATTGTAAAGGTACACTTTGAACGCTAGCTACTACACAGGTAATATACTCTAGTACATTCTAGTCTCCTAGCTGGTGTTAATGATATTAAGACAGGAGTTAACCCTTGGCTGCCCGCTCTGCAGGTCAGCTTGCCTTCTGTAATTGTCACAGATTTATGCACGTAAAGGCTTGTTGCACACAACATGTCTACACCGGTCAAATTCAGATTTTTCGGCCAATCTCAACCAGTTGACATGTGTGAGGTATTAAAGGGTTAAACGTGTACATTTTTTCAAAGTGGTCATAGATATTTTTTGTTGTTGAAAATATTTTGTTGTCTTTCATAAAGTTTCTTTCACACACAAAATAACATTTCAGTCATGCAATCTGAGGGCACACACTTCGAAACCATTGCACAGACTTCTGTTAAAGGGCAGTTCCTCCCCTTTTCAACCTCATATTCATTATCTCCAGCACCATATCAGTGTCTACATGTGTGAAAACGACACGTTGTTTAGTCTATGATCTGTGGGTACAAAGATAAGAAGAAAGGTCCTTAAAAAATGCTTCTCTGTGACATCACAGGGTAGGCGTAAAAGTTTTTTTAAAAACAGTGATTTTCAAAACCTGCAACGAGTTTCTAGCCAGAGGGATGGTATTTTCTTGATGATGTCATTTGGTATATCTTTTTAACTTCACATTTGTTTTCTACAAAACATAGAAATGGGACTTTTTCACATATGTAGACAATGGTATTGTAATGGAGATAATGAAAATGAGGTTGAAAAGTGGGTGACATCCCCTTTAAGTTGAGCTTTTTGACAGATAACTACCATGAGGTAGTGTTACAGTATTTCATGAGTTGACGGTTTATTGTGTATGGAAGACCTGTTACAGAAAAATGCCAGTGATTACTGTTGTAGAATATGAAGTGTACAAAGGACACATGGACTATAATAAATGAACTGTTTGCATACAGAGCTGGTTTGACTTATTAATAAGCCATCTATGGAAGGTTTGGTACTGAGTTTTGTAACTGTTCTGTCTTTGCTCATGAAAACATTATGTACTGTAACTGTTAAAACTGTATTGGATGTCCGTTATGGTTTTAAAATGGGGATAAAGTTGCCGATCAGTGTTGTGGGGTAGATGGGGGGCTGCGGTTCACACACACACACACACACACACACACACACACACACACACACACACACACACACACACACACACACACACACACACACACACACACACACACACACACACACTCTCTCCTTCTCTCTGGGGGTGGTCTACTTTTTCTCTACTTCTTCCTGTAGTTGCCCAGCTGGATGGCAGAGCGGTCGAACACACAGCGGAAGGTGATGGGCTGCACCTCCCAGTAAGGGACGGGGTTGGAGAACAGGCTGATGCCAGAGTACATGGCCTTCTTGGTATTGTAGCCTGGTGGGCAGAAGTCCTGGGTGCCCACCACCCCTATCTTGTTGCTGTGGAGGTAGATCACCTGGGAACATATCAACCACAATGAGTGGTTAGAGGGAAGGATGTCTGGAAATGAACATTGTATATATAGAAAGGTCATGTTTGAAGATAACACAAGTCCTTTTGTTGAATGGCAGAAAATCATTTCTGTGTTAATCAACTTATTAATATTTATTTATCATGAGATTGATCTGTAATGGTTACACCCTCCTGAGAAAACCCTGTGTGAGGTGGAACATTCATGGACATGAAGCCTCTACCCATTCTCCCAGGTGTGGCGGGACACCTGTGTGTTCGGTGGAACCCACCTGGATGTACTTGTGGTCAGGCAGGCCTGCAGGCACGGTGGTCAGGGCATTGTTGTCCAGGTGAAGCTCTCTGAGGTGAGGAACCATGGCCAGAGAACCGTTCTCCACCTGGCTGATCTCATTGTAGCTTAGTCCCAGCCTAGGAGACAAACCAGCCAATGGGGAGAGACACAGAATGTGTCAGAGCCAATGGGAAAGAGGCATGGTATGTAAAAGAGCCAATGAGACAGAGGTACAGAAGAAGAGCGATAAAAGAGGGCATGAAGCCCTGAGCTGTCCCTACAAGTCCCAACGTACAGAATGTATAAAAACAAATGAGAGAAAAAAAACATCCAATGGGAAAGACACAAACTGGTTTTCTGCCAATGAAAACCATGGGCAGAATGTAGACTAGCAAATGAGAAAGCGACTCTACTTTTGCCAAGGGACCAACTTCGTAGACAAAATGAAATACTTGCTCGCGAACGTGTTGCCAATCCGGAAAATAGAAAATAATATTTTCAGTGAATCCTGTAGCTCTTCCAAAATAAACTGCCTTGTACTGCTTGAAAGTATTTTTCTGTTGTTTAGTCTCCCTACTTTGGCATGAGTCTTTTCCTACCCTCGAAGCGGAGAGTGACAGAGCTCTGACAGGCACAGCCACAAGGAGTGAGAGAGAACCAGAGGTTGGGTTCTCTGAGTGAGTCTGTCTGGTTGGTTTAGATCTGGTAATGATGTATAGCTCTTTCTCAAGCCCTGGCTACTTTCCACAAATACAGCAGTGGACTCTAATTGCAGAACTCACTCAGAGTTGAGCAGAGTGGACTACTGAGTGGTGACGAAGGCAGAGAGAGAGAGAGAGAGAGAGAGAGAGAGAGAGAAAGAGAGAGAGAGACAGAGAGAGAGAGAGAGAGAGAGAGAGATAGAGACAGAGAGACACACAGGGAGTGACACAGAGAGAAACACAGAGAGAGACACAGAGAGAGACACTGAGAGAGACACAGAGAGAGACAGAGAGAGAGACAGAGAGACACAGAGAGACACACAGAGAGAGACACAGAGAGATACACAGAGAGATACACAGAGAGAGACATACAGAGAGAGACACAGAGAGAGACACAGAGAGAGACATACAGAGAGAGACACAGAGAGAGACATACAGAGAGAGACACAGAGAGAGACACAGAGAGAGACACAGAGAGAGACACAGCGAGAGACACAGCGAGAGACACAGAGAGAGACACAGAGGGACACACAGAGAGAGACACAGAGAGACACACAGAGAGAGAGACACAGAGAGATACACAGAGAGAGACAGTACTAGCAGCAGAGTACAGGGCAGACTGGGAGTTTTGGACATGCTGCTCCAGTGAATGAGACGATGTGGTACAAAAAACACTAGTGGCATTAATGCCAAGAGCACCGCATCAATTCAAATACTCCTTATATAACTGAACTAACCCAGGATTGTTGCTGAGGTTTGAAATACATACGTGTGTGTGTGTGTGTGTGTGTGTGTGTGTGTGCGTGCGTGCGTGCGTGTGTGCGTGTGTGTGTGTGTGCGGGGCACTGTTGTCTAGAGATGACCCAATATCCCACTACAGGACTACTTATGAGTGTTGACCCACTCATCAAATCCAGTGAAGAAGAATACTGTAAGCATGCTTTGTCCTCGTCAAGAGCATTTTTGAAAAAAAAAAAATGTTTTTGAAACATTGAGTAGAAGTGTTGAAACATCTTTACTTAGCCAGGTTCTTGAGGCCCTTCAGGTTGTCAGCCTGCACCTTGGTGATCTTGTTGCTGTCCAGGTGGAGCTCGGAGAGGGAGGAGGGCAGACCTGGCAACCCACAGGAGAGAGACAGTGACGAGAGGACAAACAACCGGGGAAACCACAGCAGTAATGGTGAGGGGAAGGTAAGTGGTTAATGTCTACGTACAGTATGCCAGTAGGACTCTGAATCCATACTAAGTCTAATGCATCTGAAATGGCACCCTAATCCCTAGTGCACTACTTTTGACTAGGTAATAGTGCACTATAGTGAATAGGATGCAAACTCAGACGCAGCCTCTAACATCCAGAGGCCTATCCTTCATCCCTTCTATTCCTATTAAAGCATTCGATTAGAGGATCTCTCTCTGAGTACTATTCCATCTGAACTGGTTGCCAGATTCCCACAATAGACCAGATAACATTCATCTTACACGCCTTTGAATTAATATGCTGTTTTAGTTTTCCTGTCTTGGTTCCACACTGTAACCATTGTTCAGTGGAGCCTATGAATCCAAATGTGCATTCTTGCAGTGCTAGATGATTGATGATTTTGGCTGTGGTCGATTGAGTAAGAGATCCTCGCTGTTAACTTGAATTCCTTTGTTTTAGCTGGAGCTATTGAGCTGTGAAGTATTCAAACCAGTCCTGGTTGAAAATAGAGATTCAGGCCCTGCACTGTAAAAAAAAAAAAAGATGTTGATTCAACGTACAATTGAAAGGCATCAAGTTGCAATTGTGAGTATGCTCAACAAAATGTTCACACACCAACTATTGTTGTGAGTATGCTCAACAAAATGTTCACACACCAACTATTGTTGTGAGTTTGCTCAACAAAATGTTCACACACCAACTATTGTTGTGAGTTTGCTCAACAAAATGTTCACACACCAACTATTGTTGTGAGTATGCTCAACAAAATGTTCACACACCAACTATTGTTGTGAGTTTGCTCAACAAAATGTTCACACACCAACTATTGTTGTGAGTATGCTCAACAAAATGTTCACACACCAACTATTGTTGTGAGTTTGCTCAACAAAATGTTCACACACCAACTATTGTTGTGAGTTTGCTCAACAAAATGTTCACACACCAACTATTGTTGTGAGTATGCTCAACAAAATGTTCACACACCAACTATTGTTGTGAGTTTGCTCAACAAAATGTTCACACACCAACTATTGTTGTGAGTATGCTCAACAAAATGTTCACACACCAACTATTGTTGTGAGTATGCTCAGCAAAATGTTCACACACCAACTATTGTTGTGAGTATGCTCAGCAAAATGTTCACACACCAACTATTGTTGTGAGTTTGCTCAACAAAATGTTCACACACCAACTATTGTTGTGAGTATGCTCAGCAAACATTTTCACAATCCCATTGCAGCTGGTTGCCTTAGAATTCTACAGTATGTTGAATACATCTTTTGTTGTTGTAGTGTGGTCAAAATCCTTACAGCCATCCTTTATTGAAGTGACATGTTATTTTCCATATTCTTTAGTTGGATCCTCCCAGTGAAATGATCTGACATGGCTGGATAGGTGAAAGCTATGTAATGGATCTCATACCTAGCCTTGTGTTAGATTTCCTATGATCCCTTCAAGGGACTGGAAGGAAGGATGATTTGTGATGGGGTGACCAGAGAGGGCAGTACCTTTGGGGATCTCTGTCAGGTTGGTGTCTGCAATGCGGATGTATGAGACCTTCTTCAGGGCCCCGAACGCCCCAGCCTCAACCCCTGCACTCTTCAGGGGGTTGGAGCCGAGCTCTAGAAAGAGAAGGAGGGAGAGAGAGACAGACAGAGAGACAGAGAGAGAATTAAGGGAGATGGAGTATTAAGAGAAATAAAGAGAGAGATAGACAGAGAGGAAGATAAATAGAGAGATAGTCAGAGAGGAAGATAAATAGAGAGATAGACAGAGAGGAAGATAAATAGAGAGATAGACAGAGAGGAAGATAAATAGAGAGATAGTCAGAGAGGAAGATAAATAGAGATAGACAGAGAGGAAGATAAATAGAGAGATAGACAGAGAGGAAGATGCATAGAGAGATATACAGAGAGGAAGATAAAGAGAGATAGACAGAGAGGAAGATAGAGAGATAGACAGAGAGGAAGATAGAGAGATAGACAAAGAGGAAGATAAATAGAGAGAGACAGAGAGGAAGATAAATAGAGAGATAGACAGAGAGGAAGATAAATAGAGAGATAGACAGAGAGGAAGATAAATAGAGAGATAGACAGAGAGGAAGATAAATAGAGAGATAGACAGAGAGGAAGATAAATAGAGAGATAGACAGAGAGGAAGATAAATAGAGAGATAGACAGAGAGGAAGATAAATAGAGAGATAGACAGAGAGGAAGATGCATAGAGAGATAGACAGAGAGGAAGATAAATAGAGAGATAGACAGAGAGGAAGATAAATAGAGAGATAGACAGAGAGGAAGATAAATAGAGAGATAGACAGAGAGGAAGATAAAGAGAGATAGACAGAGAGGAAGATAAATAGAGAGATAGACAGAGAGGAAGATAGAGAGATAGACAGAGAGGAAGATAAAGAGATAGACAAAGAGGAAGATAAATAGAGAGATAGACAGAGAGGAAGATAAATAGAGAGATAGACAGAGAGGAAGATAAATAGAGAGATAGACAGAGAGGAAGATAAATAGAGAGATAGACAGAGAGGAAGATAAAGAGAGATAGACAGAGAGGAAGATAAATAGAGAGATAGACAGAGAAGAAGATAAATAGAGAGATAGACAGAGAGGAAGATAAATAGAGAGATAGACAGAGAGGAAGATGCATAGAGAGATTGACAGAGAGGAAGATAAATAGAGAGATAGTCAGAGAGGAAGATAAATAGAGAGATAGACAGAGAGGAAGATAAATAGAGAGATTGACAGAGAGGAAGATAAATAGAGAGGTAGACAATCGGAGGAGGAGACAGAAAAGAAAACAGAGAAAGTCTCTGACTGTAATGTTTTACGTTTACGTTTTAGCTGAAAAACTGTTATCTTGCTCCTGTCCTATTGCTACTATGCAGTCAATTAAGAAAACATGTTCAAGTGACTGTGTGTACTGTATACAATATGTGTGTTAAGGATTAGACTAGTTCTATCTTATGGAATTTGAGTACAGAACAAGGGATGGGTTGAGTTCATTATGCACCCAACAGAAGAAAACAGACTTGTCATTAAGGCAATACAGGCAGGCTAAAGCAAGGGCACAAAATATCTGAAAGATTTCTAATAGTATTTGAACCCAGGTCTGGTCAATACCCATGACGATGACCTGGGCCATGCCCTCGAAGGAGGCCTTCTTGATCTTAGTGATCTTGTTCTCGTGGATGCGAAGCTCCTGCAGGCTCTTGGGCATGTTGGCGGGCATTTCCTTGAGGTGGTTCTTGGAGAGGTAGAGGCGCTGCAGCTTGCCCAGGGGAATGAAGGCCTTGGGGTGGATTGTGGTGATCTGGTTGTTCACCAGGATCAGGGTCTGGGGAGATTGGAGAGAGAGAGAGAGAGAACAATCCCTGTTATATTTAAGCTAATGCTAATGTGTATGTTTTGCTAATTAGAATTGGTATGTTTATGCTAATTAGAATTTGTATGTTTGTGGCAATGCTAATTACTATGTAGATATCCATGCTAATGTACAAATGGGAAACTGCTTTTTCTATTTGCGATAGCTAGCTACATTATTGCAATAGGGTAGCCTAGTGGTTAGAGCGTTGGACTAGTAACTGAAAGGTTACAAGTTCAAATCCCCGAGCTGACGAAATACAAATCTGTCGTTCTGCCCCTGAACACTGTTCCTAGGCCGTCATTGAAGATAAGAATTTGTTCTTAACTGACTTGCCTAGTTAAATAAAGGTAAAACAAACATTATTATATATCATTAGCAATGACGTGTTACTCTGAAATGTGTTCTGTCACTGGCTACTTTAATGTGGCTACAACTTCCCGTGGGTGTATTTTATGTGTGTAATTGAAGGCAGACTTTTCATTATATCTTAAACGCTTGACATCAACAAAATACGATGTTTTCGACCTATTGCAGACGGTTTGATTACATTTCCCAAGTATGGACTGACTCAATTGAACGTATCCAAGGTAACTGAAATGTGAGATTGTTTTTTTAACGTCTGTACAGTAATCCCAACACACCCTTGCACCTAGTCTTAAAGAGCACAGGCGCCAGGGTTGTTGTGATTGGAGGCAATTTCTGAGAAATTTCGCAAGAGAAATTGCTGTGTCTCTAGTGGACCGTTCCATACTCAAGGCTGCAGACGGGGGTGGAAGAATGGAGAATGCAGAGAATGCAGCAAATTCCCCCTGGAGAGAACAACTAATGTACGGGGGTGGAAACAGTGTGGGCCGTTTGACAGAGGTAGGCTATTTATTACAGGTCAGAAAGCTATACACGTGTAGAGAGAGGTCACGCGATGGCCCAGAGGAGAATCGTTTCCATGGCACCTGGGGAACATTGGTACCTGGATTCCTGTGGTTAAAACAAATGTTTACAGTGCTGTTTCCTTTGGTAGACTATTTTTAGGATCTTTGATTCGAGTTAAACATGTTAGTTAAACATGTTAGTGGTTTGGAATATGATCAGGAAATCAACTTTCCAAAAAAAAAGTATACACGTGGAACACACACACACACACACACACACTTAAGCTCCCTCTTGTCTCAAGAAAGTCCAGAGATAAATCAGATTTCCACTGCTTCGCTCCAGCCGATACTTTTGCATGTGTAACAAGCCCGTTAGGATGTCATCCAACAAAACCCGGCTTCAAGTTCAGCTTCAGTGTTTTCCCGTTAGCTCTCTCCTACCCAAGACATTCAGGTTTCTACACTCACTCTGGTGTATACTTTGAAGGGATGTCAACATTGCACTCCCTAGAAGAATTGATACAACATGGCGAATTGTGAATCAATGTTTTTTGGAAAATGCAAAAAGTAAGGGGCCAATCAGTATTTGGTGAAAAGCTGCAACAAAGTGGACAATTTGTATGTTTAGTGGACATATTGAGTGTTTAGTGGACAAATTGAGTGTTTAGTGGACATATTGAGTGTGTAATGGACATACTGTATTAAGTGTTTAGTGGACATATTGAGTGTGTAGTGGACATACAGTATTACGTGTTTAGTGGACATATTGAGTGTTTAGTGGACATACAGTTGCAAGTGTTTAGTGGACATATTGAGTGTTTAGTGGACATATTGAGTGTTTAGTGGACATATTGAGTGTTTAGTGGACATACAGTATTAAATGTTTAGTGGACATATTGAGTGTTTAGTGGATATACAGTATTAAGTGTTTAGTGGACATACAGTATTAAGTGTTTAGTGGACATATTGAGTGTTTAGTGGACATATTGAGTGTTTAGTGGACATATTGAGTGTGTAATGGACATACTGTATTAAGTGTTTAGTGGACATATTGAGTGTGTAGTGGACATACAGTATTACGTGTTTAGTGGACATATTGAGTGTTTAGTGGACATACAGTTGCAAGTGTTTAGTGGACATATTGAGTGTTTAGTGGACATATTGAGTGTTTAGTGGACATATTGAGTGTTTAGTGGACATACAGTATTAAATGTTTAGTGGACATATTGAGTGTTTAGTGGATATACAGTATTAAGTGTTTAGTGGACATATTGAGTGTTTAGTGGACATACAGTATTAAGTGTTTAGTGGACATATTGAGTGTTTAGTGGACATATTGAGTGTTTAGTGGACATATTGAGTGTTTAGTGGACATATTGAGTGTTTAGTGGACATATTAAGTGTTTAGTGGACATACAGTATTAAGTGGACATATTGAGTGTTTAGTGGACATACAGTTTTAAGTGTTTAGTGGACATATTGAGTTTTTAGTGGACATATTGAGTGTTTAGTGGACATACAGTTTTAAGTGTTTAGTGGACATGTTAAGTGTTTAGTGGACATATTGAGTGCCTAGTGGACATATTGAGTGTTTAGTGGACAAATGGAGTGTTTAGTGGACATATTGAGTGTTTAGTGGAGGGGACATGTTTAGTGGACACATTGGGTGTTTAGTGGACATATTGAGTGTTTAGTGGAGGGGACATATTGAGTGTTTAGTGGAGGGGACATATTGAGTGGTAAACTCTTACTTGGAGTCCCTTCAGAGTCTTGAAGTCATTCTCCTTGATCTCAGTGATCTTGTTGTTCTGCAGGTCCAGCAGGGTGCTGTCTGCAGGGATCTCATCTGGAACACTCTTCAGCCCTGCAGAAGAAGAGGAAGGAGAGTAGAGATACTCACAGACCGAGACAAAACAGGAAGGAGAGGAGAGATACTTCTAGGCCAGTCCGTTGAAGCTAGTTTCATGTGATTTTAATTAATTAATTTACTCATTTTTTTTATTTCATTGTATTTTACATTCAATTTCAGAGTTAATGATGTTGAATGAAATTAGGTTTGGCCCAACCCTGCCATAAGCATTTGTGTGCATGATGAGGCATGACAAGGAGTGTGTGTGTGAACGCTTGGCCATGTCTATGGTATGTTTGTCCAGGTGACAGAAGACTTCTTGAGCTGTGCTGCAGCTGTGCCTGCTAGCTAATGGGAAATTAAGTTTGCAGTAGAGTGTGGTCGAGAGATTATGGCGCGTTCACGTGCTAGTCGGAACAAGGAAACTAGGACATTTCAGACTTGCTAACGGTGCCGAGTTCAACCAGTTAGCAAGTCGGAAATGTCCAAATGTTTAGCATGTCAACAGTGAATAACCCCAAAGAACCAACGTATGATGTGTTTCATGGTAATAGTCCAGACATGAGTGATACCAGATACCCCATGAGTTAGCATTGAAACAATCTATGGCACACAGTGCGGAAATGGGACTCAAAATGAATTTCCGTCAATTTCAAGTGTCCACATACCTGGACACTGACCTCATTGCATGCAGTTTGGGTTGGAGAGTACATTGCATTATTTGGCACTGAGACAGTAAATGTCACCTGTCTATATGACTGGTAAACCAGAACCATATGTTCTGAGGGAGAACACTGAGGGAAATATGAGCTGGGGTGATGTATACACTATGTAGATGTATTGGGTAAATTATGTATTTTTGTGTAATATGATTCTGTTCTATTCTGTTCTATTTTAACTTTTCTATTATATTCTGTTCTGTTATATTCTATTCCATCCTATTCTATTCTATTGTGTTCTATTCTATTCTATTATTTTCTATTCTATTGTCTTCTATTCTATTCAATTCCATTCCATTGTATTCTCTTGTGTTCTATTCCATTCCATTTTATTCTATTATTGCATATTCTACTCTATTCTATTCTGTTCTGTTCTGTTCTGTTCTGTTCTGTTCTATTCTATGGGTATTGTTTTTAAATAGAGGGCGAATACAGAGAGCTACCACAAGTCATCTAAACAACACAATGTCTAAGGGTCAAGGTTCACATGGCTGGTTTCCATTCTAGAGGACAGCGGTTGTCTCTGGAATAAACTGTTTAGTTATTCAGGGCTTAAATGCTGTGTCTTTTAAACTCCACATATGCAGACACACTTTGGCTTAAAAGCTTTGAGCACGCCCCACTTACACAAACATTCTCTTCAGCTCAGATGGCTTTTCTATCAGTTTCTCCTACCCTGCCCAAGCCCCACAATCCTCCACACAGCTGTCTGTAGGCTCTCACTGTGCGGCATATCACCACTGTGCTCCCTCTCTCCATCTCCCACTTAATATCTTCTCTCACTCCTCATGTCCTTCTCTCATATCCCTTCACCCTTCCATCACGTCTCTTTCTCATCTACTCGCTCCCCTTTTCCATCCATCACCTTCTCTCTCTCCCCTCTCGTTACATTTCCATCTCCTCTCTCTACCTCAATCCATCTTTTGTTATTCTTCTCTCTCTCTCTCTCTCTCTCTCTCTCTCTCTCTCTCTCTCTCTCTCTCTCTCTCTCTCTCTCTCATTCTGTCAGTCAGAGCTGACGTGGTTGGTACGGTAAACAGTTTGGAGAGAGTGTGTCTACGTGTAGGAGAGGGGGACAGGGATGAGAGGTCAGTTACTGAGAGTCAGGTCGCAGGAAAGTCTGGTTGAGATGTTTAGTCTCAGGGTTTTTGTCCTCTGGAAGGATTTGAAAAGAAAGACTGAATAGCAGACAACAGACTTCTGCTATGAGCCAGCTATGTGTTATGGATGTATTTATAGTGCCTATGGTCACACTCACTGGTCCCAACCTTTAATAACAAAGGGCAAAACATTACAGACTACAAAGGGAAGCACAGCTTACCGGATGAGCTAAACTACTTCTATGCTCGTTTCGAGGCAAATAATACTGAAACATGCATGAGAGCACCAGCTGTACCGGAAGACTGTGTGATCATGCTCTCTGCAGCCGATGTGAGTAAGACCTTTAGACAGGTCAACATTCACAAGGCCGCATGGCCAGACGGATTACCAGGACGTGTACTGCGAGCATGCACTGACCAACTGGCAAGTGTCTTCACTGACATTTTCAACCCCTCCCTGTCCGAGTCTGTAACACCAACATGCTTTAAGCAGACCACCATAGTGCCTGTGCCCAAGAACACTAAGGTAACCTGCCTGGGTAAGTGCCTGGGTAAGTGCCTGGGTAAGTAAGGGTAAGTAACAACACATCCGCCACGCTGATCTTCAACAGTGCCCCTCAAGGGTGCATGCTCAGCCCCCTCCTGTACTCCCTGTTCACTCATGACTGCACGGCCAGGCATGAATCAAACGCCATCATTACATTTGCCAATGATACAACAGTGGTAGGCCTTAACACCGACAACAACGAGACATCCTATAGGGAGGAGGTCAGAGACCTGGTCGTGTGGTGCCAGGACAACAACCTCTCCCTCAACGTGATCAAGACAAAGGAGATGATTGTGGACTCCAGGTAAAAGAGGACTGAGCACACCCCCATTCTCATCGACGGGGCTGCAGTGGAGCAGGTTGAGAGGTTCCTTGGTGTCCACATCACCAACAAACTAACATGGTCCAAGTACACCATGACAGTTGTGAAGAGGGCACGACAAAACCTATTCCCCTCAGGACACTGAAAAGATTTGGCATGGGTCCTCAGACCCTCAAAAGGTTCTACAGCTGCATCACTGCCTGGTATGGCAACTGCTTGGCCTCAGACCGCAAGGCACTACAGAGGGTAGTGCGAACGGCCCAGGACATCACTTGGGCCAAGCTTCCTGCCATCCAGGACCTCTATACCAGGCGGTGTCAGAGGAAGGCCCTAAAAATTGCCAAAGACCCCAGCCACCCCAGTCATAGACTGTTCGCTCTGCTACCACACGGCAAGCAGTACTGGAGTGCCAAGTCTAGGTCCAAGAGTCTTCTAAACAGCTTCTACCCCCAAGCCATAAGACTCCTGAACATCTAGTCAAATGGCTACCCAGACTATTCACATTGCCCCCCCACACTCCCTCCTGTCTCCACACCACTGGCACTCTCTGTTGTCATCTATGCATAGTCACTTTAATTAAATCTACCTACATGTACATAGTACCTCAACTAACCGGTGCCCCTCTCACATTGACTCTGTACCGGCACCCCCCTGTATACATTGTTATTTTTTACTGCTTTAATTGCCTGTTACTTTTATCTCTTATTCGTATCCTTATTTTTTGAAACGGCACTGTCAGTTAGGGGCTCGTAAGTAAGCATTTCACTGTAAGGTTGTATTCGGCACATGTGACTCATACAATTGGATTTGATTTGATTTGAATCTTCCATTAAAAGTAAGAACATCTAAAAACAAAAACATGTTTTTGTTCAAACTTTTCCATAGCAATGTCACAAATAAAATGGCTGGTCAGATCGTCTCAGTGCTCTGCAGATTATGTTTTCATTTAAGAAAGTCGGCTTGGCTGATACATAAGTAAGTGAGAGAAACCAGAGGTTGAGATAGTACGCTCTGTTCTTGTTGAGATACTGGCACGGTAACATGACCTCTTGACAAGTGGCAGACTAGAAAAATAGGAGCTGAATGCCAACATAGTCCCTTTATTGTAGCAATTTCAATAAAAGCCAAATGAATGTGATATCAAGCATATGATTGACCTGGCCTCTCGCCCTCATGCTTTCAGCACATCCAATAATTAATTGCAACGTTTAAAAATTTCCAGCCCTGCAATCCTTTCTCTCCTTGTGAGGGGAAGGTCTGTTCAGTCATTATGGGTCTGATTGTCCCTGAGTTGAGCGTGAGTTTTCCATTACGTTGTCCATTCACAGCAGCACAGTGTAGCTACGTCTGTCAGCAACACTAGTAATGACTCAGTTCATTGGGAAAAAGAAGGGCTTCTGTCATGCACAGCACCTGTTGACACATTAAATCAAACTCTCCTAGATAGGACAGTTCAAGGCAACTGTTTTTATTTATTTACTTTTCTGCTCTTTTGCACACCAATATCTCTACCTGTACATGACCATCTGATCATTTATCACTCCAGTGTTAATCTGCAAAATTGTAATTATTCGCCTACCTCCTCATGCCTTTTGCACACATTGTATATAGACTCCCCCTTTGTTTTCTACTGTGTTATTGACTTGTTAATTGTTTACTCCATGTGTAACTCTGTGTTGTCTGCTCATACTGCTATGCCTTATCTTGGCCAGGTCACAGTTGTAAATGAGAACTTGTTCTCAACTAGCCTACCTGGTTAAATAAAGGTGAAAAAAAATAAATACAAATAAAAAAAAAATTATATCCCATTGACGACTGTAACATCAGCCTGTTTTTAATCTAAACCTTAATGAAACCGAGCATTTTTTTATGAAGAGTCTTGTGTTCATTAAACCTAATTTCCTAACTCAGAAAGAAAGGAACCTGTTTTGATAGTACACCACCAGGGTTGGGGAGTAGCAGATTACATGTAATCTGTTACATGTAAGGGATTACAAAAAAAACGTTAACCGTAATCCGTTATGTTACCAGCAAAAATATAGCAATCAGATTACAGATACTTTTGAAAAAATAGATGATTACTTTGAGGATTACTTTTTAATTCAGAAAGGGTGTTTGAAAAAATAAGTATTTGACACTTCTCTGTTTTCCCAATGACATTTTAAATCAGCATTGAAAAAAGGAGCACGTTTAAATTTGTTCCACCTGAGCACAGTCAGAGACCACTATGATGACACACCAAATGTGTTTGATGGAATGAGGGAAAAGAGCAGGAATAGGCTTTTGTAGGCTACAATCCAAGCTATGTCTTCCAATGGTGCGACTGCTGTCGGCATCCAAAGATTATCCAACTTGAATAAACGCTTGGAGGTAAGGATGACAGCAGTGGTGTAGTCTACGGCGATATGGATATCACTTATTATTGATATCTACACAGCGCATTGATGTGAATCACACTGCTGCTCTCTCATTTAGCTATTTGCACCTTACGGATTGTGGTTGTTGTGGATGGCTGTTCACAAATCTAAATGTGTATTTGAACCCAATAATGTTTCAATTCAAGAAGTTTAAGCTGTCTATCAATCATTGTTTTTGAAACCAGTGAAACATGTGTTCTTGCAACAGCTGCATAGTGCAGATCCATGCTTATGGAATCCATTTTTTATTTTACCTTTATTTAACTAGGAAAGTCAGTTAAAAACTCATTCTTATTATCAATGACAGCCTAGGAACAGTGGGTTAACTGCCTTGTTCAGGGGCAGAATGGCAGATTTGTACTTTGTCGGCTCAGGGACTTGAACTTGCAACCTTTCTGTTACTAGTCCAACGCTCTAACCACTAGGCTATGCTGCTGCCCCAATATATGGCTTTTATTGCTCAATCTAATTCATGCTGAAAAAAATGTATAAATCCATAGGCCTAATTGACACATGCTCAAACTTGCACACTTTTGATATACTTAAAGGGGCAGTCTGGAGTTTCTACATCCATTTGTGGACTTATAAATTATATATACAGTATGTCCATTTATTCTTGAAGAATATAACTTATAAATGCCTCATGAGCTTAGTTCAACTGTCACACTCCATGAGAATCCAGAATATACGCTTGTTTTACTCCAATGTTTGTAAACATTAAAAATGTAAACAAACACTGTATAGCCTCATAACATGGTTAAAACGTTTTTTTGGTATTAATCTAAGAGTGGTTATATCACTCCAGGCTCATCCCTCAGCTTTTAACCAAAACAGAGGCGGGGCAGACGTTTTCCTATTGTTTCATCTGTGGATTTACCCTTTAAACAGCTGCATGTTATTAAGATATCAAAGTGTCATCAACAAAAAGGTAAACAATAGGCCTATAGCTAAAAATGCAGCATATGGCATTCATTTTTCACCCGTAAATAGCACTTTTCAGTAGTGCTCAAAGCATGCCATTCCATGAACGCAGCATTTATTTTTCAACTCGAATCAACGAGCCCAATTAGTTCTCAATGACAACTAAATCATAAACAACAGAGTAGGGCTCGCTAATAAGTCCTTAGTTTTAGGGTTATGCTCAGGTAAAATAATTTGGCTAATCTATACTATCCAAGTCCTATTCTTAACGATCAAGGGGTATGACATTTATTGGAATGACTGGAATTCTGATGGACTTTAGTTTTCAATGTAAAGATATAATTGAATCATATTATTATATGTGGCAGAAAGCGATGGGTTAGAAGATGTCAACATAACCAACCCATAAAATGAAATGTAATATCCATATATGGCCTGTTATGTAAACTTTAACACTGATTTATCCTGCAACAGATGTCGTTCAATTGGTAACATACATTGTTGTCTTCTTCTAATGCCTCTTAAGGGGAAAGTCATCTAAAAGTAACAGAATGTAATCAGATTACGTTACTGAATTTGGGTAATTCAAAAGTTACGTTACTGATTACAATTTTGGAGAAGTAATTAGTAACTGTAATGGATTACATTTAGAAAGTAACCTGCCCAACCCTGTACACCACAATGCCTGTCGAGGAATTGCCAAAAGCACTTTTAAAATAAATGTACTGTAACTACGTCTGGTGAATGTCTAGACTACTAGCCTCTGCACTACTTCCCGCTTCATCTCTGCACATACACATTTGATAACTGCAGCACGCACCGCCAGCTGGACACCTGCAGAAAAAAGGCCTTGTGCTAACTTTTCCTTTATCATCCAGTTTTCTAACTGTAAAAGGGGGTGACATTGGATGGAAAGAAAACCAATCCAATCCAGCCCCCTCCCCTCCCAGGCCTGTGTGTGTGCCAGCAGGTCTGGGGAACAGATGCAGTCTCCAGGCCAGAGGGGCCGGTGCCGGAGATGAGGATCCAACTCTGGGGCTCCTGGGAGACGTTCAGCGCTATCAGGACCCAGTGAGGTAATGGAACCAGCCCTTTCCTGATCATCAGTCTCTCCATCTGTCTGTCGTAGTTGTTCTGTCTGTCTGTCTGCCTGGCTGCGTGGGTCAGTCTGTGTCTTTCTCTTCCTCCACTGAAACTCACGGTTTCTTTGATTTCCCTCCTCTCTTTCTCTGTCCCTCTCCCTCCTTCTCTTTCACAGGTCTCTGTCTCTTTCTGTCTGTTTCTTTCTTTCTTCTCTCTCTCCTCTCTGTGTATACATCCCAGTCCATCTGTACCTCTCACTCTGTCTTTGTCTGTCTCCAGTATTCCTCCCCTGCTCCTCCCTTTTAAAACAAGAGTAAAGCCCCAAAACCAACCAAACTCATAGAGAAGAGGAGTTATACAAGCTACATAAGCTACAGCCAAACAACTGGGTCAGTGACTTCCCTTGGCAGAGCAGTAGTCAGGCCAAAGCATAAGGGCGAATGAAGCAAATAAACAGGATAATCTAACAAACAATTAAGAGGATCAAGTAAATCATTTTAACTGTGTGGAAACAGAGCGCCAGGCTAATTCGTGGCAGAGTTCGTTTGCCTCCGGAGGGGATGGAGAAAGGAGCGATCTGATGGAGAAAAAAACATTGGGCTTGTTAAACCGGGGTGAGTTCGAGACTTTCCCAAGCCCCGCTAACCTTTTATATCCCTGCGTCTGCAAAAACAATTAGGAAAATTAGACAAAGGCCAAAGTCCCGGCAAAACTATGTCATCGTCGCAGAAGAGCATGAAATTCGCTGCATCTGAGAGCGTTTAAAGTGGTCAGGCTGGGGCGATATTCTTTTAGGCCAAGAGCTGATGATGGGTAGATCAAACGCCAGACACTCTTTGAACATTTCTCTGAGGTCCCCAGATGGAGGGAACACCTCTTTGGGAACCAGGAAGATGTATCTTGTAAACTAAGGGACTGCCTCAGTTAGACGAGAGAGGGAGAGAAGAGCTGATGCAACATGTTGTCTGTATTACACTGACAAATTGACCTCAGCTCATGAAAACACATTGAATCACAGAAGTACATACTGTTATGATATTAAATATAATTTATTGGGAGAGTGTCTCACCTAAGTCGGAGCACTGCACCACGCGCAGGTGGCACTGGCAGCGGAAGGGGCACTTGGGTCCTTCGGGCATGGTGGGGATGTCCACGCTGGGCTCGATGGGCACCTCTGGCAAGCCAGAGCCCGCCTCATCCTCCATCATGAAGTCCAGGAAGCCCGACTGGCGGAAGGGAAGTGACCAGCACGCTGTGACCAGGAGCAGGGAGAGACAGGCTGACCTCATGGTGCCTTTGTCCTGGAGCCTAGGGGGGAGGGAAAAGGTTGTGGCTTAGAGGTTAGAACTACTGTAGAGGGGTGCATGGGTATTGGTGGGTGGTAAAGGATGGGGGCAGAGGTGAGAGGTTAAGGTGTTCTACTTTTAGCAATAAAGAAGCTTTTTTATTGTATTCCATTGTCCTCCAAGCGTTGCTGACTCTCCTCTCTCCTTCAGCTTGCTCACCAACTCAAGCACCTGGGTTCCAAAGTGAGGTGGCGGCAGTGATCCCTTCCCTAAGAGGTCAAGGATAGAAAGAGGCCAACCTTTCATTTCAAGTAAAGGGTTGTGAGGTGATGTGTGGGGGTGACAGGGTGAGAGGGCAAAGGAGAAAGGGTAAAGGTCAGAGGTAGGAGGCTATAGGCAGAAAGACCAAGCACCTGGAGTTGTTTAGGTTTGTACAGGTCAGCAGGGGGAGAATGGCCTATTTACCTAAGAAAGGTGAAAGAGGAGAGGTCAGGGCAAAGCCAAGAACATTGGGAAATGTATCAATCTGTAAAATGGAGGACCACCAAGGCTGTACCAAGTGTATGTGCACTTTCACAGGGCAGAAACAGTAAGTATGCATACATATTAACAATATATGGTAACGATTTGTGAAAAACATCTTGTCAAACCAATGACTGATTACTGTATAAAGGAAAGTCATTTGTACTTATACTGTTTTCCTTGTTTATCTCTCTCCTTTTCAAGGCCCTCTAAGACTACAGGAAACCAGCCATATGCTGTGAGAAGTCTTCCAGTCTTCTTCTCTGACCGACAAGTCATGACCGCAACGGTCATCCATTCCAGTTCATTTTTGACCCACTCAAGCCTTCTGGCCAGTCCAGTTCCACAAAACACACTCTGTCCAGTCAAACTGACCCAGTACTCCAAGCCCAGACAAACACAGCCCGATTACTGTACTGTACTTTCAGTTCTCTCCAACTGATTCAGGGTCAGTGTTATTATTCAGCTCATGATGTTTGTGGTTACACACCGGCCCTTCAATTACTTTGGGACCAAAGAGAGAAAGAGTCTGCTGGACCTTTGCATGACAGACAGATTGCTGGGTAGGTGACTGTGACTGTGTGCGTGTGCGTGTGTGTGTGCGTGTGCGTGTGTGTGCGCGGGTGTGTGTGTGTGTGCGTGTGTGTGTGTGTGTGTGTGCGTCCGGTTCTTAGGGTGGCGTCAGGTCAATGGGAACAGGATCAGGCCTTACGGCGGCTCTCTCTGAACATCCAGGGTAATTATAGGTCTAACCCACACTACAGCCATCACACATACAGACAGAGCTACATTACAGCACTCAATGGGAACAGAGTTCTCCGAGCATACTGTATCACCGTTGGGATCAATCTCATGAAAAAAAAATGATGAAAAAATGGATGGGTTGATGGATTGAAATGGAATGGATTCCAACTGTGTGGCATTTGCCTCTGCTCATCGTAATATGGGTGGACGAAAAAAACTAAGATTCAATTGGATTTTATTGTAACTCTGTGACTTTGACTTCTATTTTCCATGGAGGACTGAGCCGTAACCTATGGAAACATGTTATTAAGTAGCCTTGCACGAGCCTTGGCTTATTCGAGCTGGAACAACTCATAGGGCAGGAGCCATTCTCCTGTTTCTGTAACATGAGGCAGCTTAATGTACAAGTACACTCCCTGGACAGGATGCTAGTCTATCACAGGGCCTTACCTCCAATCTATCTCCTTAACGCTGAGTGTCAAGCGAGACAAATCAGGTCCTGTTTTTAGTCTTTGTTATGACTCAGCCAGGGATTGAACTCACAACCTTCCAATCTCAGGGTGGACTCTAACCACAAGGCCACTGAGTTGGAAACATGTGCCATGCGGAAATGTGTTGAAACTCTGAGATAAAACAGATCCAATCTTAGCTGAACTGTAGAGCACAAGAACATGTTGGTCCAATCTCTTTGAACAGGGCAAATCTTGGCTCTTAGATAAGTTTAACTTATCTATAAGTCATACTGACTAGGGGAATCCATAATGCCTGTTAGTTGTCTTGCCAAGATGGTTAGTCTTTTTAAACCTCCATTGGTCTGAGAGAAGGAAACCAAAGAGATAGTAGGAAGGAATGCTGTACTGATTTGCATAAGGGTCATTCCACGAAAATAGTGAATTTTAAAAGCCTGTTCTATTAAATCAAAATTCAATAAATCCATTTTTTTATATGGATAAAGACTTGCTAAAGTGCAAAAATTCTGCATTTTGACATGTCGACCCTGTTACCCATAGATAGACAGGCTAGAAATGTTACAACAATTGATTTTGTTTTATGATTGCCACTCCCTGTTGCACACGACACACTTCCATTCCCCCTGTCACAAGGGGATTTATGGCTGATTTAAGATGAAATCACACGTTTAAAAAAAAAAGTTACACTGAGAAGGCACTGAATTGGTGGAACGACCCGTATAGTCCTTGACCCCTAAGCATTGATCCTGATCTCCTCAGTGTTTGGACATTAGCCATTGCTGGAGGTACATGCAGGCAGGCACACACACGTACACACGCACACACAGAGGAATTCACATTAAAAGCAGCCTCCTGTGTGTCCTCCCATTTCTAGGTGATAATAAACATTCCTGAGGCGTATTAAAACAAAGCAGGGCAGGAGGGAAGAGATACCAATCTCCTTGAAGAGGGAGATCTGTCAGTCATGTTTTTATTAAACACTATAAGACCGCTAATGAACTCCTATACTGGAACATCAGCAACAACTGTATAATACGGCCTGCTGATTGGTTGGTAATATGCTAACCCAACAACGCCACATCCAATGTGGTGCTAGTAATGATCAAAACTGACATGCATGTCTAGGTTAGTTTATTTCATGTGTACAGGCATAGTACGATAAGGATTTGACACAATTGTGAGACAAATGTGAATAAGGAAACGTTGGAAGCTTGCAAACCATGCAAACCATGCAAACCATGCAAACCATGCAAATCATGCAAACCATGCCAATCAAGATCTTGATTCCAGTCCATTTAGTAGTAAGGTGCAGTAGCCTAACTGCAATGAATGCATTTCCTTTCTCTAAATAATCTGTATTCTAGAGAGGCTGAGCGATGCCACGAGACCCAGCAATGCAATAGGCAGTTCATCACAGTTTGGTTGAATCTGTGCAGGCAGACACATCCCATTAGACGTCCCACCGACCCCCAGGCATTGGCTCTTTCATCAGTAGTTTCCTGAAAGATATCCAGGAGAGAGGAGGGGAGAGGAGAGAGGGTGGAGGTACAGCTTCACAAGCATAAAGAACTGATCTGGCGAGGCCCCCATGGTGCATCTGGAGCATCCATTGGTTAGATCACAGACGGCCCTAAAAAAACATGCTTCGAAGTGCAAGTCTGTGTGTGAACCTAGAGGGCTTTGTCCACGGCACGCCACGACACGACAGAGCCGATCCTCTGCTAAACCATTTTAAAAAACCTGCCACCGTCAGCACTTTGACTGGTCCTCTATCCCATCAATCTCCCATCTTCAGACAACTGCTTGGCAATGCCTATTGGGCCAGCAAGGCCTTTTTTTTCTCTCTCTCTCTCTCTCTCTCTCTCTCTCTCTCTCTCTCTCTCTCTCTCTCTCTCTCTCTCTCTCTCTCTCTCTCTCTCTCTCTCTCTCTCTCTCTCTCTCTCTCTCTCTCTCTCTCTCTCTCTCTCTCTCTCTCTCTCTCTCTCTCTCTCTCTCTGATGTTTTGTTTAGGCGGATCTTTTGAATGAGTTCTCAGTGTACTTCTAACGACTTTACACTGTTTGTTGACAGCTGTATATGAAAGGCTTTGAGAGGGCTGAGGTGCACAATGCAAAGTGTGTGAGTGAAGGCCTTACATGGGTTCAGTCCGTGTCTAGGTATCTAGACCACACAGCGTTGTAGTTGACCCTGCTGTAGGGTAACGTCTCCGGGAAGCAGTTGTCAGGGATCTAAGGACCATTGGATATAGTTGGTTAAATAGCTAACAAAATAGCTACCCGAACTGTCTGCGTTGACCCTTTTTGCAGTTCCTTTTTTGTCTCTGCTACTGTTGATTATCTGTCACTTTATTCCTAGTTACATGTCCATATCTACGTCAATTACCTCGTACCCCTGCACATCCACTTGGTAATGGTACCTCGTGTATGTAGCCAAGTTATCGTTACTCATTGTGTATTTATTATTACTTTTATTAATACATTTGATTACTTTTCTATAATTTCTCTATTTTCTTTCCCTCTGCAATGTTGGGAAGGGCCCACAAGTAAGCATTTCACTGTTAGTCTACACCTGTTGTTTACGAAGCATGTGATGAATAAAATGTGATTTGATATGATCGTGGTTATTTTACTAGTGTATACTGCAGAGTAAAACATGTATTTGACATCGATATGAATTATTGTACTGGATATTGTTTGATGGCTTAGGGAACTTGAATGGGCGGTATAGTGTCGTACATTACAGTGTGGTTTACCACTCATGTTGAGTTCGTCTCGTTGATGTACTGGGCAATGCCCACCAAGATGCTTTTGCACATTCGCACGTTTGTTGAACTCTCTCACCATTCGTGCTGTTCCTCTGATGCCCCCCCCCCCCACCAAATCACGTCAGAGCCATCTTTTGGTCTGCCTGTTACAGTAGCAAAGGCAACAGGGCCAGATACTGTTCATATGCACTCTAGTGGACCTAACCTATCAATTATTTGTCTTTTAATGAGGTGACAATTAGTGGACGTTAGTCAACATCACCGTGATTACTAGAACCAGATTGATTAGCGATACCATTGACAACAAACACGTAAATAGCGACACAATGACGTCTATCCGGAGAAGATTTGATGGTCAACTATAAACTGGCACATATTACGGGGTCCAATTGAATCTACAGAGTTTTAGTGGTTATTCTCCAGCCTTCAAAGTTTGTGTCCTCGATAAAATGTGTAAAAGGAAGTCTTCATACTATGTGTGTGTGTGTATGTGTCTTCATACTATGTGTGTGTGTGTGTGTGTGTGTGTGTGTGTCTGACTGCCTGTGTTCAATAATCGAAAGGTGGAAAGGTAGGAGCAGTCAAAAGACACCCTTTCATTCCTCCTCCTCCTCCTCCTCATCTTCCTCCTCTCATTCTCTGTAAGGCCTGAGGGCTGTGTTTTGTCAGAGCAAGTCTGATCATTCTCTCTGAGCGGAGGGGTGGGGGTTGACACTTCCTTTCGTTGCAGCAGCCTTGTCAACCCCCCTCCCTCCCTCTCATCTTCCCTCCCTCTCCACTTTCTGCAAAAATCTGGACACACTTCTGACAAGTCTCAGGCAGGAAGCAGATTACAGTAGAGACACCATGTAACATATCTGTCTCATTATTCTCTCTCTCCCTCTCTCTCTCTCTCTCTCTCTCTCTCTCTCTCTCTCTCTCTCTCTCTCTCTCTCTCTCTCTCTCTCTCTCTCTCTCTCTCTCTCTCTCTCTCTCTCTCTCTCTCTCTCTCTCTCTGTCTCTCTCTCTCTCTGTCTCTCTCTCCCTCTGTCTCTCTCTCCCTCTGTCTCTCTCTCCCTCTGTCTCTCTCTCTCTCTTGGACACCATTCAGCTGTATTCCATCCATGCCACATGTACAGTATGTAGGTCATCAACCCATGCTCATACCTTTCCAAATTTGTGCAGCATTTGCGAATCTGAGTGACTGACAGGAGACAGATCTCAAGACAACAATTCAAATCCTCCTACCCCCTACCACTACCTCAACCCTCCATGACTCCATTCTACTCCAACTCTCCTTGACCAGGTTCTCAGGCTTCTGCCTCCAGAGGGCCTGTCAGTAATGAATCCATGGGAGGTATTTACAAGGCTATGAGATGTCTGAAACATGTGTGCCCCCTTTAAACCCATCAACAACTCAACGTGTCAACCCCTCCCCAACCAGATGCAGATACCCAGACAGTTTTAACAATTTCCAGTCCTCAAGAGCTCAAGACTCTGTCTGCGTGATTCGTCTGCCTCCATATTGAAATCCTACTAACGGGTCTCCATTTGTCATTGTTTTTTCCCTAAAGACATTTCCAAAGGCATCTGAGTTCAAGAGAGTTTATCTATATGGGGAGAAAAACGGAGATCCATCCAAGAAATAACTTCTATGTCTAATGGTGGGCAGATTGGGCACACAGATATTATACCAGCGCTTTGTCAACAGGAAATGCCTGCACCACTAACCCCTTCAGTGGTCACAATAGTTCCCTAACAGAGTGACTTCCCCACGTCAAACCCAGAAACTCTCTCTGGATCCGTTGCAAGACCAACGTCTGCGAGCATTGCATTTCTTTGGGATTTGGGAGAACTCCAAAGACATTCAGAATTTGGGTCATAAAAACACATATATCGTTGACAGACCGCAGAAAGCCCTGAAGCGTCTGTGCTGTTTTGGACCATTGTAGGAGAAAGCCAGTGAATGTTTACACCGCGTTTGAACCTTTCATTGTGAAGTATTGTATGGCTGACATTTATATATCCATGCTTGTATTATCTACAGCTTGTATTATCTACAGCCTGTATTATCTACAGCTTGTATTATCTACAGCCTGTATTATCTACAGCCTGTATTATCTACAGCCTGTATTATCTACAGCCTGTATTATCTACAGCCTGTATTATCTACAGCTTGTATTATCTACAGCCTGTATTGAACAGATGTGAACATCTACTCCTTTTCTCTCTCTTGTCCCTCTCCCTTCATCTCCCATAGATTAAGACATTTCTTCTTTAACCCTTTGGCAGTCCCATTTCCTTTTTGGAAAGAGCACTACTGGAGAATGGAACTTTATATTATTCCAATGAGGGAAAAAATCATTTGTGGCTAACGTCCATCTTTCAGTTTATTGTTCTCTCTCGACCTGGACAGACGGGAAAATGTGGCCCCTGGGCTCAACCCTGGGCCTCGCCTCTAAAGACCCATGTCTTACTTTTCTAATACAGAGCTACCCAAACTATACCGTACAAGTTAGTCCCAACAAACGAGACTTCAACATCAACGACTACATCAACATGCCACAACATGTTTAGGTTGAGGTTGTGGAGAGCACTAGGGGTGGACTAGGAAAACAAGTCCTGTCCATCCTCCAACTCATAATCCCTTCCTCTCCACTCTGTTCTCCAACTCATAATCCCTTCCTCTCCACTCTGTTCTCCAACTCATAATCCCTTCCTCTCCACTCTGTTCTCCAACTCATAATCCCTTCCTCTCCACTCTGTTCTCCAACTCATAATCCCTTCCTCTCCACTCTGTTCTCCAACTCATAATCCCTTCCTCTCCACTCTGTTCTCCAACTCATAATCCCTTCCTCTCCACTCTGTTCTCCAACTCATAATCCCTTCCTCTCCACTCTGTTCTCCAACTCATAATCCCTTCCTCTCCACTCTGTTCTCCAACTCATAATCCCTTCCTCTCCACTCTGTTCTCCAACTCATAATCCCTTCCTCTCCACTCTGTTCTCCAACTCATATTCCCTTCCTCTCCAACTCATATTCCCTTCCTCTCCACTCTGTTCTCCAACTCATAATCCCTTCCTCTCCACTCTGTTCTCCAACTCATAATCCCTTCCTCTCCACTCTGTTCTCCAACTCATAATCCCTTCCTCTCCACTCTGTTCTCCAACTCATAATCCCTTCCTCTCCACTCTGTTCTCCAACACCAGTTCAGCCCCGTAAAAAAAACCTCCCTCTGTGTTGGAGGATGTTGGCTATTAGCTGGGAGTTTTGTGGTGTCTTGCAGGGAAGCCATCAGTCAGATCTCTCTGTGATAGAGGAAGCTGTACTGATTAATAAGGCTTTGGGTTGCCAGGTACTGCTTTTTCTTTCCCCCTTTCTTCAACTTCAAAGCAGGTCCTCCCTTTAATTTTGGTTGCCCCGGGCGATTTGGGTCTGCAGCGCTTCCATCAAAGCAGAGTGGTCACGAGGTGGGCCAAAACGGTGCGTTAACGTTGATGTGAAACAGAACAGCAGTACAACAAGTCAAATAAACCATTTCAGATCGATTTGTTTCAGTCTAAAATGCCCTGGATGGGTTCATTCTGGCTTGAACTGCTGCAAGTGAAATGTCATGGCTTGAGGCAATACAAAGAAATCCTTGTTGTTGTTGTTGTGTTTTTATTTCGCTTGTAGGATCTCCAAGTGCCAGAGGGAGAGTACAAAAGAGAGAAAGCAATGCATTAAAGTGCTACAACTGAAGAAAAGGACACTGGTAAACTTAATGGGTTTTCCACCAGGGCCAGTTACTGACAAGAGAGGAGAGAAAACTCTCCAGGGACTTCACATCAAAGAAACCTCTTCTCCTTCGCTCTATTCCTCTGCCCACAACACCTCTGAATGCATGTAAAGCCATAAACAAACACACTGGACAGTTTGATGTAAGGGAAAACCACATGTACAACCACAAGCCAACTAACTGACAAAACAGCTCACTTGCTCAAGTGCCTTGAGGGGTAAAAAACTAAAATCCGCTAGCCAAGGGATAAACCAATAAAGTCAAGGAAAGATAACATGGTATCCTCTTTTGGATAAATAGGGTAGGGTTTTCTCATACATTGGCATGGGAGTGAAGTGCTAGCATCAACAGTAGCACCACACCCCCTCCCTATAGCTGGTGCTGTCTTCATCATTCTGTAGGCTATCACATGGTCTGGTATGGGAATGATTAGCTATGGTCTCTCCTCCCTAAGCCAGTCCTGTTGTGAGACTAAGACCTGGCCACGCATCCAGTTTAGAGGGAGCGAGCACACACACACACACACACACACACACACACACACACACACACACACACACACACACACACACACACACACACACACACACACACACACACACACACACACACACACACACACACACACACACACACACACACACACACACACACACACACACAGAAAACAAGTTTGCAATATCATGCACAAACGCATCACTTTCATGATATGCCTGGTATGACTCATGTCGTACATTCTAATTGAATGTATGTGCAAAAGCATTGAAATGAACAACCGTTCATGACCAGTTCAACCACCAAACCACTGCACACAGAGTTAAGGAATGAAGGAACATCAAAAGAGCATCCACATCACAGAACCTACCAAGCCATTAGAAAACCTCAAACCACAAGCACGGCATCACCATTTTACTAACCAAGTCTGCACGTTTGGGACCCCCGAAACACAATAACCCCAAATCCCTTTTAACAACTCCCCTCACAATCCCCCTCTCTTCCCACACTCCCCAGGCCTATAATCCAGTCTTTCCCAAGTTTCCCCCCCAAGATCCATCCCCTCTATCTACCAGTGTGTTATCCTACCTGTGCTCTTTAGAATCGTGGGAGAGCGAGCGAGAGAGTTAGAGTGCGCCGAGGTCAGATGGTCTTCCTTCCAAATATCCAGTTGGGGCTATAGGCTGAATCACTGTGAGCCTTCTGCACTGTGCTGCAAGGGGCCGAGCGATAATTGCACTGAGAGCGCGCGCAGCCAAGACCAAGCAGGTGTGCTCTGTCACGGCCGAAGGGGAGGAGGAAGGGGCTGAGAGAGGAAGAGAGAGAGGGAGGGAGCTCTGTTAAATTGAGACACTTGGTGGAGAGATCTTCCCCCAGCAAAAGAGAGAGAGAGAGAGAGAGAGAGAGAGAGAGAGAGAGAGCGATGCAAAAACAGCTGGAAATAGAGGGAGAGAAAAGAGAATTAAAAAATGAACAGTCACAGAGCGATGGAGACAAGAAGAGGAGAGTGGAGGGAAGAAAGGAGGGAGAGAGAGAAATGGAGGGCAGAGTTAAGGCAATAAGCAGTGACTAGGCTGGCAGGCTCCCATTCAGTACCATCTGGTAATGATAGGTCCTCCAGAGCTCAGTTCAAAAACGCCAGCTACTCTCTGCCTTTCTCTCACTAATGTTCTTTCTTCCATTTTTCTCCCTCTCCCTCTCTCTTTACTTTGGTGAAATTCAAACTAATTTAACACAGCCGACTACCCCTCTGCCTTTGTTAAATCCCGCACAAGCATTCAGTCCCCCCTCTGCCTTCACCCCCATCTCTTGATTGGGTCGGTTTACTAATTTACACTTAACCAAAAGGGACAAGGGGACCGTTCCAATTAGGAGGAAGAGGAGGGGGATCTTAGTTCTTAGTTCTCCCCATCCCCTGGTTTACCCTCCATGTGTCACATCTACTTTAGGTCTATAATTTCCCCCTCCGGCTGGGCTCAGGGTTGTGTGTGTTATTTTAGTCCAAAGGCTAATGTGAAGGATGTAATACTCTTTAAATAGTTCAGATTACTGCCCCAGACCTGTGAGGTGCAGTCAGAGCTGAGCACTTTAGAGCTCTGTGTCGCTTGAGCTGGCTCTGCATAGTTACACTTGGGTTTCACATACAACAAAGACTGCAAGACAGAGGGAGAGCTTTCAAGAATACTTTCTACAGTACAGAGATGAGTACACAGAGAAATATGACTAAGACATAATGAATGCATTTAAAGACATGCAGGTTGTTGTAAACAGCCTACAGCTGTTATGAATGCGTTATGGGTGTGATAGATATGGCACTGCAAATTCATAATGCTTTATACAGCTTTGGTTCATGGAACATTTTCGCAAGCATCATTACAGAAATTGCCACGACTCCCGCCGAAGTTGGCTCCCCTGCCTGTTCGAGGCGGTGCTCGGCGGTCGTCTTCACCGGCCTACTAGTCGCCACCGATCCCTTTTTCCTTTTCTGTTAGTTTAGTCTTATTAGTTGCACGCAGGCGTCCAGAACGGGCCCTGTCGATTCCACCTCCAGGCCCTCCTGCTCCAATCCCCATGGAGTTAGGTGGGGCTGCATCGAGGGGGACCGGAGGAGGAGTTTCCTCCTGCACCAGTTGTGGTCGGCGAGGACACACTGCCGATCGGGGCTGGAGGTGCTCGTCTGGGAGTCGGGAGGGCAGGCGGAGCCCTACTCGTTCACCCAGGTGAGTCAGCACCAGACTCACCCAGAGCTTCCTGTCGGTCATATATTTTTTCTAACTTCTTTTCCTGGGTTCTCTCCCTCTCTACAGCATAAGGCGCTAGTCGATTCAGGCGCAGCTGGGAACTTCGTGGATTGCGCTAAGGCTAGGGATTCCCCTGGTGTTGTTAGACCAACCTTTCCCCGTGCACTCCTTAGATAGCCGACCATTAGGGTCAGGGCTGGTCAGGGAGGCCACGGAGGGGGATCATAGGGAGCGGATTAGTCTCTTCCTTATCGAGTCACCTGCGTTTCCAGTGGTGCTGGGGATTCCCTGGCTAGCTCATCACAACCCGGTGATTTCATGGAGACAGGGGGCTCTTCGAGGATGGTCAGAGGAGTGTTCAGGCAGGTGTATAGGAATTTCCGTAGGTGCGACTACAGTGGAGAGTCCAGACCAGGTTTCCACTGTGCGCATTCCCTCTGAATATGCCAATTTGGCTATCGCTTCTGTAAGAAGAAGGCGACCCAATTACCAC
Organism: Oncorhynchus mykiss; assembly: GCF_057628025.1. NCBI lineage: Eukaryota > Metazoa > Chordata > Actinopteri > Salmoniformes > Salmonidae > Oncorhynchus > Oncorhynchus mykiss. The sequence goes on along the minus strand of NC_143042.1, from coordinate 9,480,763 downwards.
CCCATCGACGAGGGGACTGCGAGATAAACCTCCTAGAGAAAGCTGCACTTCCTAGGAGTCACGTGTACCCGTTGTCCCAGGAGGAGACAGTGGCTATGGAGACATACATCACTGAATCTCTGGGACAGGGGTACATTCGGCCCTCCACATCACCCGTCTCCTCAAGCTTCTTTTTTTGTGAAGAAGGAGGGAGGTCTGTGTCTGTGCATTGATTATAGAGGTCTACATTAAATCCCAGTGGGGTTTAGTCACCCACTACCTCTCATCGCCACGGCGGTGGAATCATTTCACTGGGCGCGTTTCTTCACTAAACTGGATCTTAGGAGTGCGTATAACCTGGTGCGTATCTGGGGGGGAGATGAGTGGAAGACCGTATTTAGTACTACATCTGGCCATTACGTCAAGGCTGAGAAATGTATGTTCTCCAAACAAGCCATTTCCTTCCTGGGTTATCGCATTTCCACCTCTGGGGTGGTGATAGAGTGTGACCGAGTTCGGTTTTTAGGGTTTGCCAATTACTACCGGAGGTTTATCTGGGGTTTTGGTCAGGTGGCTGCTCCCATTACCTCACTGCTGAAGGGAGGACCGGCGCGCTGGCGCTGGTCAGCAGAGGCGGGCAGAGCTTTCAGTCGTCTGTAGGAGCTGTTCACCAAAGCGCCCGTGTTGGCGCATCCGGACCCCTCTTTAGCATTCATAGTGGAGATGGACTCGTCCGAGGCTGGGGTAGGAGCCGTGCTGTCAAAGCGCTCGGGCGCGCCACCAAAGCTCCACCCGTGCGCTTTTTTTCAGAAGAAGCTCGGTCCGGCGGAGCGTTACTATGACGTAGTCATAGGCTCTGAAGGTGTGGAGACATTGGCTTGAGGGGGCTAAGCACCCTTTCCTCATCTGGACTGACGTAATCTCGAGTATATCCGGGCAGCGAGGAGACTGAATCCGCATCAGGCTAGATGGGCCATGTTCTTTACCCGGTTCCGTTTCACCATCTCATACCGGCCAGGCTCCCAAAACACGAAGGCCGACGCACTGTCCCGCCTATATGATACCGAGGAGCGGTCCATCGAGCCGACCTCCTTCATGTCTCATGGCACCGGTGGTATGGGAGGTGGACGCGGAGATTGAGAGGGCATCACGGTTGGAGCTTGCACCCCCTCAGTGTCCAGCAGGGGCTCAGTTCGTGCCGCGGGGTGTCCGTGATAGGTTAATTCGTTGGGCCCATACTCTACCCTCCTCGGGTCATCCTGGCATCGAGAGGACAGTGCGGAGTCTTAGAGGGAGATACTGGTGGCCCACGTTGGCAAAGGATGTGAGGTTTTATGCCTCCTCCTGCTCGGTGTGTGCTCAGAGCAAGGCTCCCCGACACCTGCCTAGAGGGAAGTTACAGCCCCTCCCCGTTCCGCAACAGCCGTGGTCACACTTGTTGGTGGACTTCCTCACAGACCTTCCCCCGTCCCAGGGAAGTACTATGATCCTGGTTGTTGTGGATCGGTTTTCTAAGTCCTGCCGTCTCATCCCGTTGCCCGGTCTTCCTACGGCCCTGCAGACTGCGGAGGCTCTGTTTACCCATGTCTTCCGGCACTACGGGGTGCCTGAGGACATCGTTTCTGATCGGGGTCCCCAGTTCACGTCCAGAGTTTGGAGGGCGTTTATGGAGAGGCTGGGGGTCTCGGTCAGCTTGACCTCAGGTTTCCACCCTGAGAGTAATGGGCAGGTGGAGCGAGTAAACCAGGATGTGGGTAGGTTTCTGCGTTTGTATTGCCGGGAACGGCCTGGTGAGTGGGCGAGGTATATTCCATGGGCAGAGCTCACTCAGAACTCCCTTCGCCACTCCTCGACTAACATGTCTCCCTTCCAGTGTGTGTTGGGCTACCAGCCGGTCCTGGCCCCATGGCATCAGAGCCAGACCGAAGCTCCTGCGGTGGAGCAATGGGTGCAGCGCTCAAGGAACACCTGGAGAGCCGTCCAGGAATTGTTGAGACTGGCTGGTGGATGACAGAAGAAGAGCGTTGACCAGCACCGCAGTGAGCCACCCGTGTTCGCACCGGGGGACCGGGTCTGGCTCTCGACCCAAAACCTGCCCCTCTGCCGGAAGCTGGGGCCGCAGTGTGTGGGGCCATTTAAAGTCGAGGTGTGTTATATGTTACAACTTCCTACTTATTATCGTATTAACCCCTCATTTCATGTGTCTCTCCTGCCTGTTCGGACGGTGCTCGGCGGTCGTCGTCACCGGCCTACTAGTCGCCACCGATCCCTTTTTCCTTTTCTGTTAGTTTAGTCTTATTAGTTGCACCTGTTCCTATTTGTGTTTTCTTTATTTTCTAGCCTATTTAAGCTTGTTAGGCCCGCTCTAGTTTGTGCAGGATTATTTTGTGTTCACGTTTAGTGTTGGCTGTGGTTTTGTGCTCCGGACCGGTTTACCCTGTGTTTTGGGTTGGTCAGTGTTTTCTGCCCTGTGTTTGGGCATGACCGTTTGTGCCGGAATAAATAGCTTGTTTTTCTTGAACCCTCTGCTCTCTGCACCTGACTCCTACCTTCCACTCCTATTCACCCATGACAGAAATGATGGAACTGGATCAGTTAAAGATAATTGGAGGAAACATTGCTTCCACCCGTCCAGTCATGGACGCTGTGTGGCGGGGAAAAGCTAGAAGGATGCATTGAAGGAGGCATACTGTACATTTAACAAGGACTTATAAATGAATGATATGCACCTATTGATTCTTGAAGAACATAACTTAGAAAGGCCTCATTGACCTTAGTTCAACTGTTGTACCTCATCAGAACCCAAAATATAAGCTTGTTTAACTCAAATGTTTGTAAACAAAGTCAATGTAAACAAACACTATATAGCCTTATTGTTTCAACTGTGTATTGCCCCTTTAATGCCTGGGGACAGGCAAAGCATTGCAAAGTTCATGCTAGCTACTGATCTAAAGCCATAGGGTTCATGGTATATAGACCAACGATTACCAGAGTCAATGAATTCTACTAGCTCCATAAAGCATAAATGGTGACGTATCCAGACTCCCACTCTGAGAAGTACACTGTATCAACAGCCATGAATTATCTCAAGAACGTTGAATTATTTCAACAACACATGCTGCAGAGATCTCAGAGTGTGGGCATATGGTTGTTGATGAATGATTGTGTAGAGGGTAGAAAGAGCAGATCTGATGAATGATAGAACTAGGAACATCTACAAAGGACTGCTGTGCCCTTCCTGCATTCAGCCTCCACCCAAAGTATGCTAGCATCAGATTCTCTCTCTCTCTCTCTCTCTCTCTCTCTCTCTCTCTCTCTCTCTCTCTCTCTCTCTCTCTCTCTCTCTCTCTCTCTCTCTCTCTCTCTCTCTCACTCTCTCTCTCTCTCTCTCTCTCTCTCACTCCCACTCCCACTCCCACTCCCACGGCTCAGATCAAAGGGATCTGGTAAAATGGCTGAACTTTAGCTAGTAAGACTTTGTCTCTAATGGGAAGTACAGCATTCAAACCACATCCCATCTCAGTTATCCTTCTCCAAGCTAAGGAACGAAGGACCACCCACATAGACATTGGTCATGACCAAGGTATCAGTACGACTGTCTTAAATCACTCAGAAACCAACCCAACAAACTGAACCCTAAAAACACCCATTCTCAAAATACAAAAGCAGGTAACATTGAAAAGGTATTTTTACTTGTTGAGTTAAACGACTTGTTAAATGGTTGTCATTGTACAGTCTTTGATTCAGATTCTGGTCGAGTTTCTTACTTTTTTGTAGGGTCAGGAAAGGTTCAACTGAAATACAGGGCCAGTTTTTCAAAAGTGATCTTTCTGGATTTCGCCTATTGGATAGGATTAAATGCATAGAAATAGAATGAATAGAACAGAGGAATCATTGACTTGAATGGGGACTCCAGTTCTATTAATTCTTTCTCTATGCATGTAATCATATCTAGGGGGAGGAGGGGACAAGGGAGTCAGACAGAGAAAAAGAAGGGTGGGTCTTTGGCACTGTGTGGAGGTCTTGGATGAAGCCTCGGGGTAGAGGGCCACGAATACAAACACTGAGATCATACCTTGTGTGAAAAGGGGCGTGGAGTGGAGAGGAATGGGGACGTTTGGTTGGACAGTAGAGATCCCTAATCCTCTCAGGTGTCAACTTCAATGTTCCATTATCTACTTTCTGTGTGTGTGTGTGTGTGTGTGTGTGTGTGTGTGTGTGTGTGTGTGTGTGAGACCAGGCAGCTACGGTTTTGCCCGAGGTCGGCTTGTCCTCGCTCCACAGCACACAGATAGGCCTAAACATAGCTCTAAAGGGTTTGGAAAAGCACTCAGGGCTAAATGAACACAGTCTCCACCTCTCTTTCCATTACTCAGCATTCTCCCTCCATCTCTCACATTTCTCCCTTCCCCTTCCTATTATCTTTCTGTCTCTCAATCTCTCCCTCGTTACCCTCCCTCCCTCCCTCGTCTTTTTCCCGCTTCTTCCCTTCTTTGTCCCTGTCCCACCCTCTTCCCGTATAAAATTACACTGTTTCCACGCCAGCTTGCCATGACACTGCGAGGCTGTTGCCTTCCTCAAGCCCAGACTCCCTTCAGTCTCAATCCTCATCCCAGCCCTCTTGATTAGAACAAAGCAGGGCTGGAAACTGACTCACTGCAACATGGTTACCCTCTCTGGGTCAAAACATTTACCACAGAAGAAATATGACAAGATACTATTAAAATAATATCTATTAAAGATGATTGTGATGTCTCTTGAGAGGCTACTGTCTGATGGTGGGAAACAATCTTAGGCAAGAATGAGGTGGAGTTCAAAATGGAGGCTGGATGGGTTATTAAAACAGGGTAGAAGGATTGGCTTTGTGAAGACTACCTGTCGAAACAGGAACTTTTTCTCTGTAACAATTGTTTTAATTAATCGCTTTGATCTTTAAGTGAATCATTTAAATTAATACTTGTCAATGACACCCACCATCACTCCAAACCTGACAGTAGTCTGGATCTTTGTGAATACATCTACTTTAGCCCATCAGTAACAGTTCCAAGATTGGTGGTTGTGTACATTAGTCCTGGATGGCATGCTTCCTGAGTCTGGCGTGTCTTCAAATCAAGTTATGAATCATTCGTTATTAATTCAGGTATGTGAGGACATGTGTGAAGCATACCAACCCAGCCTCTTTTGGGCGTCAATTATGTTATTTAGACCCAGTTAGCTTGATATCCGGACACCTGCGTGCCCTGAAGGACCTGCGGTGAAACACAGACCCATATCACACCTCAAAAATCACTAAATGGGTGTGATATAACTGTGATAAGGGATACATATCACACAGGAAGTAAGATATGTCCTCTTTCAGCAGAACTTTATAGGGTGTTTGGGGTATGATGAATGTGGATGCTGTGTTTCTCAGATGGTATGGTTACAGCACTGACAGCGCAACGATGATTAACTGACATTACGATAATCTGTTGCATGTCTTTACAGAACAAGGGCCCTTCCGGGGATTGGCTGAGGCTTAGTGACCTCTGACATTTCGTGGTCAACTACGTAACAGGCTCTCAGTAGCTAACGGGAGTGACATGACGTTTCATTCAGAGTGAATAAAAGAAACGCCTGATGTGGCCAGGTTTACACTGCCAGTAAAGAGTGGTAGTCTTTGAATGACTGCATCTGGGTGACACATTTACATTTGACATTTTAGTCATTCAGCAAAAGCTCTTATGCAGAGCGACTTACAATTGTGAGTGCAACAGAAGCTTCTTTCAGAAATCCCATCTTGGACTTGTTAAGCATTATAACAGGAGTAGTGCAGAGGAGCTCTGTCAGACTCATCTCTAGACCCAGAGAAAGTCTACTGTGACGGGCTAAACAGACTTCAGAAACTCACCGGGGAAGAGAGGGACAAAAGACGGACTCTGCAAGCTAATGGCAGGAGCTGTAACAGCAACGGCAGTCCATCGAAAAAAGAGAACAATCAAGTTCCGAGCCAAAAGTACTGTGGGAAGTGACCTTTTTTCGGGCCAATCGGAGTGGCGCTGCGCGGCACAGCATTTGTATGCTAATCACCCCGGAGGAATCCCGTCCCATTGGGTTTGTAACTAGAGTAAACCTCCTGAGTCGTGTACACACACAGACAAGCATAAGCACACACACACACACTGTCCCTGGCAGTGCACTAACTGCTGGCATCGATGGCTACTTTTCACGGACGAGGAGGCGAGAGTGCCGAATTCACAGTCTGATAAACCATTATGGTGAAATAAAACGCACCAGCTATGTCATTAGTGGCCTAGTGAAAGCTGTTCACTGGAATGTCTAGGTTTTGAAGGCCATGCCGTTCCCATTAAAACGCATTAATTGTCCTGGATGTTCATACACACATAACGACAGACCCGGGAACTTGACCCAGCGAAAGTTTCATTGATGAATATCCTTGTAAAATGGATGGTGTTGTTATCTTGGTGAGAGATGAATTGTATCGACAACTAAGTAACAATAGAGAATGGAAGACATGCTGACGTCGTCTACAGTACGTCTTGAATAAACATCATTTAAATATTCTTGTATGTTCACATACATGAATATAGAACGATGGACTTGACCACAAAAAAGCTTCAATAATAAATATCACTGTGAAATGGAGGCCACTGTTACCTTGACTTACTAGCCACTTAACTTCAAGTATAGATTCACAATCTGTATTCATACGCAAGGAAAGTGTTTGTCAGTTGTGCATTAGGTTTTTACACAAAGGGCCTTTCAGAGAGACCAGCCTGGCATTCTGCCTCTCCTCTCTCAATCTCTGGCCCCACACAGCGTTGAAACACGCAGGCAACGGAAACACTCGCTTCGAGCGAGTGCTGTTGTGGTATTAACTTGCCCATTCAATGTACGACGGAACTTCAACTCGCCATGGCAACAGGCTTTCGAAGTGAACGAGGGGGGAACACTACTTCTCGATTGGCCAAGCTTACCCCACACCCTCTAATAACGAGGAGAAAAACGAGGAGGATAACACAGCTGCTTGGCTAGAGAGGTGCTAGCTGAGGCATTGTTTGTGAGGGAATGAATTTGGGGAAGTATTACTTTAAATGCACCTCTCCTTGAGCTAGCTTACAAATAGCTCATGCCTCAATTAAAGGTGTTACACAGGATTTATTAGAATTTTTACATTGTAATTTCAGAAAATGTCAATAATATATCTGGCGCTAGCAGTGCAATGATAGTGTTTCACAGTATTACTTACCCACCAGTGTTGTGATTGGCTGTGATATTTGCCTGTTGATTTCTCCCGCAGAAGCAGCATCTGTTGTCAAACTGTGAAAGCCGTTCTGACTTTGTGACTGTGTTATCTAGTGAACTGTTCTGTCAATTTGAATAGTGTAGGGAATCTTTGTCTAAATCTAAATCACTGTGAAATATCTTTTCAATAACAAAAAATATTGTTTTTACAGCTGTTTGAAGCTGGTGCACCACCAACTTCAAACAGCAGTTTTGGTAGACCAGAGTGGGCAAAAATATATTTCACAGCAATTTAGATGGTACAATGATTCCCAACACAGCTCAGTGCTTCTTTTCTCACAAAAACTGAAATTGAGGGAATAATGTAGAATTTTAGCAACCAGGAAATTAATGATTTCCACGAAATAACACAACCACAAAGTCAGAAAAGCTTTCTCAGTTTGACAACGGGTGCAAAAGTTGTACACTTATATTCATACATATATATGACATCTGCTGTGTTGCAATCGCAGGAGTTTATGATGTAGGGATAGAACACCCATTAAAACTCACAATGGATCTGATTAAAGCACTCGCTCAAAGAAACATCTCAGAAGAAAGCAATCAATCAATTCCCGGATCTCTCAGCTCCGCACAAACCTCTTGGGACATACTACTGGCAACTTCCGACCACTATAAACAAGTTCGTTTTTTAATCAGCCTTTCTTTTACAGGCAATCTGTAAAAATAAATAATGGGCATTAATATGGAGTTGGTCCCCCCTTTGCTGCTATAACAGCCTTCACTCCTCTGGGAATGCTTTCCACTAGATGTTGGAACATTGCTGTGGGGACTTGCTTCCATTCAGCCACAAGAGCATTAGTAAGGTCGCACACTGATGTTGGGTGATTAGGCCTGGCTCGCAGTCTGCGTTCCAATTCATTCCAAAGGTGTTTGATGGGGTTGACGTCAGGGCTTTGTGCAGGCCAGTCAAGTTCTTCCACACCGATCTTGTCAAACCATTTCTGGATGGACCTTGCTTTGTGTACAGGGGCATGGGCCTTCCCAAACTGTTGCCACAAAGTTGGAAGCACAGAATCATCTAGAATGTCATTGTATGCTGTAGCATTAAGATTTCCCTTCACTGGAACTAAGAGCCTAGGCCAAACCATGAAAATTAGCCCCAGACCATTATTTCTCCTACACCAAACTTTCAAGTTGACACTACGCATTCGGGCAGGTAGAGTTATCCTGGCATCTGCCAAACCCAGATTTGTCTGTCGGACTGCCAGAGGGTGAAGCATGATTCATCACTCCAGAGAAGGTTTTTCCACTGCTTGGTAGTGAGTGTTGCAACTGAGGACAGACGATTTTTACGCGCTACACGCTTCAGCACTTGGCGGTCCCGTTCTGTGAGCTTGTGACCTACCACTTTGCGGCTGAGCAGTTGTTGCTCCTGGACGTTTCCACTTCATAATAACAGCACTTACAGTTGCCCGGGGCAGAAATTATGACGACTGACTTGTTGGCATCCTATGACGGTGCCACGTTGAAAGTCACTGAGCTCTTCAGTAAGGCCATTCTACTGCCAACCTTTTGTCTCTGCGGACAATAGGAAGGCCTCTAAAAGTGTTTATCGGATATGGCGCTGTTGGCCATTCCCTCTACCAATGACCCCCCCCACGCTAACTTTCCATGGGAACCACTGCTAAGCTCCCAGTCTTGCAGATATTACACAGGCTTTATACCTCTCTAGCTGTAGTGGAATAACATATGTAATAACAGATTAATAAGTCAGTAAGTACAGTAAGCTTTATTGGATATCTTGTTGCTTTATGCTTGGAAAGCAGCATTAACGCTTGTTAGTACTGTAACTGTGTATATGTGTGACTGATACAATGTTGTTCCATAATTCTATGGACACTTCACTTTGTCTCGAAACACGCTACACTATAATGCAAATAAAAATGTCTCATCTTAAGTAGTCATTACTCTGTAACACTCCTTTACTATAGTATGAGTACAAATGTGTTGGGTGCACAATCTGCTCTCAAGTCGAGTCTGTTTTTGATTTGCTGGGTCGAAACAGAGCCAGTAGCCAGACAGCAGTCTCTCTGCCAAAGAGGCAGACTCAACACTCCCAGAACCATTTGGAATTATAAAATGAGTTTATAGTATCGCCAGAGCTTCAGAGTGCCAAACTCTGTAACAAAAAGTGCTTTCAGACATATCGATATTTTCCCTGTGTCTCATAATGAGATGTCATGGTTACCAAAATGAAGTCTTAAGTTTACAAAAATAAACATGACCTGTATCAATGTTTGCTCAACCTATAGCCTACAGCATGTGATCATGACCTTTCACTATAGATCTACAGAAGAACACAGTTATGCCTGTTATACAGTTACAGTAGTCATTACTGGTCCTCATCACATTTCTCCAATAATAGGCCAAAACCAGATAGGAGACTGGAATGAATAGAAGACCTCGCCTCCCAGACCGTGCTCGACAGTAACAAGCATCCCTGTGGTCGACGGTCCAACAACAAGACATTAATCAGTGGCCTATTTCCTCTTCAGGAGGGATAGGAAGAGGAATGTGGGTTGTTTTGAGGGATTCACAACATCTGGGTTGGAGGTAGTAGGAGAGGTGTAACCATGGGAGGACGGATTCGGTGAACCAGAGAGACAAGAGAGTGCTTTGGCGCTGTACAGCGAAGCGTCCTGCGAGCTTTTGGGAACTCGGGCCACATGTGATAAATATTAGTTTGTGCTCCTACTACAGAACATCGGTTGGCCATGTTTTATGCATTCCTCCTGTCTAGTCCTCCAGAGGCCATTGCTCTGCAAGAACCGCACACTGTTTGATTACATTGAATCACGTTCAAGGAATGCCTGCATTTTTATTAACGCAACTTGTATTCTATCTAATCATGTATGTTGTTTGAAAGATAATCCACATTTTAAGTCAATCATTTTGTTTTTGCACTTACTGCTTTTTGCATTTTACAATGATTGCTAACATACATTTTTGTTTTAAACCTCGCTAATACATTTTGTATGATGAAGACAACAGAGACATATTCCACAGTCTTCATTCATTCTGCCTATTGAACCAGTGATTTCTCCAATGTCAGCAGAAACCAGACTTGGAACAGACTCCAGTGTTAATGACGCTAGCTAAATCAACAGCATCATTCATATGTGAGTTGCATTAATCCCTTATGAAGCCGTACGTGCTGTGAGATGCTGTGACCCATAGTCAGCACTTTCTGGGAGGTGTGGAATCTGCCTGGGCTGCTCTAATCATGGCCAGGCTTGAAGAGCTGGCAAGGAGGAAGGCTGTGAGCCGTGTCAGTCAAAATGTGCTTAAATGGAATGCAATGCACAAGCTAGCCCACAACCCCATGCACTGAGCTAAAGGAGCATCTGTTTCAAATCTGTTCATTGATGATATCAGGTACCGAGCCTATATCATCAATCTGGTATCTGATATTTAATGCTCGTAGATAAGGGGTCCAATATGGTACAACACTGGCTTGGTGTCACAAGCATTTCGCTAAACCCACATTAACATCTGCTAAATATGTGTACACGACCAACACATTTGATTTGATTTGAGATGTAGGCTTGGTTGGGGATTGGATGACCATTTCCAAAGGCTGCTAAATACAACATGCTACTTCAGACTGGGTTAGGGGGAAAGGGTTTGGCAAATGCATTCCCAGGTGTGTCTTCAGAACTAGTGTTCCTACCTTTAGCTATGAGAAAGAGGCAGGAGGGGGTGGGGTGAAGTATCAGGGGTGTGGATAGAGAAGGGTTCTTTGGACCAGTCTTTAAACACCCAGCCATCAGAACACACTGGATGGGTAAATAAACACACAGTCTACATCTATGCAGTGGATTCAATAGTGGTAATTTAAGTCATGTAGTGGTAAATATAATGGACAAGGAGCTGAAACTACTGGAGTCACTGTTAATTCCATATCATGGCCATTGTGTTTATTCCCATCAGAGGATTTCCAAGAGACCCTGTCTGTAATATTTTTTAGCAGTGCTCTAAGTTAGCCTTCAACAAGTGGTAAGTCAGGTATTTCTTCAATGGTGGACGGTCCTATGTAAGAAGCAAAGGGTCACTTGCCACATCATCATGAAGTGACACTTCGCTTCTTGAAAGTCCAATATCTTGAAAACTTGACTGCTGACACGTAAAACATTTTGGGATCATTTTGGGATTATATATTATAACAGTGGACAATATACACTGCTCAAAAAAATAAAGGGAACACTAAAGTAACACATCCTAGATCTGAATTAATGTGCTGAAAACAAAATGACACAAAAATGATCAATGGAAATCAAATTTATCAACCCATGGAAGTCTGGATTTGGAGTCACACTCAAAATTAAAGTGGAAAACCACACTACAGGCTAATCCAACTTTGATGTAATGTCCTTAAAACAAGTCAAAATGAGGCTCCGTAGTGTGTGTGGCCTCCACGTGCCTGTATGACCTCCCAACAACGCCTGGGCATGCTCCTGATGAGGTGGCGGATGGTCTCCTGAGGGATCTCCTCCCAGACCTGGACTAAAGCATCCGCCAACTCCTGGACAGTCTGTGGTGCAACGTGGCATTGGTGGATGGAGTGAGGCATGATGTCCCAGATGCGCTCAATTGGATTCAGGTCTGGGGAACGGGCGGGCCAGTCCATAGCATCAATGCCTTCCTCTTGCAGGAACTGCTGACACACTCCAGCCACATGAGGTCTAGCATTGTCTTGCATTAAGAGGAACCCAGGACCAACCGCACCAGCATATGGTCTGAGGATCTCATCTCGGTACCTAATGGCAGTCAGGCTACCTCTGGCGAGCACATGGAGGGCTGTGCGGCCCCCCAAAGAAATGCCACCCCACACCATGACTGACCCACCGCCAAACCGGTCATGCTGGAGGATGTTGCAGGCAGCAGAACGTTCTCCACGGCGTCTCCAGACTCTGCCACATCTGTCACATGTGCTCAGTGTGAACCTGCTTTCATCTGTGAAGAGCACAGGGCACCAGTGGCGAATTTGCCAATCTTGGTGTTCTCTGGCAAATGCCAAACGGCCTGCACGTCCACCTGTGGACGTCGGGCCCTCATACCACCCTCATGGAGTCTGTTTCTGACCATTTGAGCAGACACATGCACATTTGTGGCCTGCTGGAGGTCATTTTGCAGGGCTCTGGCAGTGCTCCTCCTGCTCCTCCTTGCACAAAGGCGGAGGTAGCTGTCCTGCTGCTGGGTTGTTGCCCTCCTATGGCCTCCTCCACGTCTCCTGATGTACTGGCCTGTCTCTGGACACTACGCTGAGAGACACAGCAAACCTTCTTGCCACAGCTCGCATTGATGTGCCATCCTGGATGAGCTGCACTACCTGAGCCACTTGTGTGGGTTGTAGACTCCGTCTCATGCTACCACTAGAGTGAAAGCACCGCCATCATTCAAAAGTGACCAAAACATCAGCCAGGAAGCATAGGAACTGAGAAGTGGTCTGTGGTCACCACCTGCAGAACCACTCCTTTATTGGGGGTGTCTTACTAATTGCCTATAATTTCCACCTGTTGTCTATTCCATTTGCACAACAGCATGTGAAATGTATTGTCAATCAGTGTTGCTTCCTAAGTGGACAGTTTGATTGCACAGAAGTGTGATTGACTTGGAGTTACATTGTGTTGTTTAAGTGTTCCCTTTATTTTTTTTAGCAGTGTATATATATATATATATATATATACTATCGTTCAAAAGTTTGGGGTCATGTCACACCCTGACCGTAGAGAGCTTTATATGTCTCTATTTTGGTTTGGTCAGGGTGTGATTTGGGTGGGCATTCTATGTCCCTTTTTCTATGATTTGTATTTCTGTGTGTTTGGCCGGGTGTGGTTCTCAATCAGAGGCAGCTGTCTATCATTGTCTCTGATTGACAACCATACTTAGGTAGCCCTTTTCCCCACCTGTATTTGTGGGTAGTTGTCCATGTATAGTTGCCTGTGAGCACTACGTTGACTGGACATTTTCGGTTTGATGTTTATTGTTTTGTTGGTGACATCTTATAATAAAGGAGTATGTACGCTCACAACGCTGCGCTTTGGTCCGCTGTTTCCACCTTAGACGATCGTGACAGGTCACTTAGAAATGTCCTTGTTTTTGAAAGAAAAGCACATTTTTTTTGTCCATTAAAATAACATCAAATTGATAAGAAACACAGTATAGGCATTGTTAATGTTGTAAATGACTATTGAAGCTGGAAACGGCAGATTTTTAATTCAATATCTACATAGGCGTACAGTGAACCAATATCAGCAACCATCACTCCTGTGTTCCAATGGTACGTTGTGTTAGCTAATTCAAGTTTAACATAAAAGGCTAATTGATAATTAAAAACCCTTTTGCAATTATGTTAGCACAGCTGAAAACTGTTGTCCTGATTAAAAAAGCAATAAAACTGGCCTTCTTTAGACTAGTTGAGTATCTGGAGCATCAGCATTTGTGGGTTCGATTACAGGCTCAAAAATGGCCAGAAACAAAAATGTATTCTGAAACTCATCAGTGTATTCTTGTTCTGAGAAATGACGGTTATCCATGCGAGAAATTGCCAAGAAACTGAAGATCTCGTACTGTGTACTACTCCCTTCACAGAACAGCGCAAACTGGCGCTAACCAGGATAATTAGGAGGACAATTACATTAGAGTGTCTAGTTTGAGAAACAGATACCTCATAAGTCCTCAACTGGCAGCGTCATTAAATAGTACCTGCAAAACACCAGTCTCAACGTCAACAGTGAAAAGGCAACTCCGGGATGCTGGCTTTCTAGGCAGAGTTGCAAATAAAAAGCCATGTCTGAGACTGGCCAACAAAAATGAAATATTAAGATGGGCAAAAGAACACAGACGCTGGACAGAGGAAGATTGGAAAAAAGTGTTACGGACAGACGAAGTTTGAGGCGTTCGGATCACAAAGAAGAATATTTGTGAGACGCAGAAAACATTTAAAGATGCTGGAGGAGTGCTTGACGCCGTCTGTCATGCATGGTGGAGGCAATGTGATGGTCTGGGGATGCTTTGGTGGTGGTAAAGTGGGAGATTTGTACAGGGTAAAAGGGATCTTGAAGAAGGAAGGCTATCACTCCATTTTGCAAAGCCATGCCATACCCTGTGGACGGAGCGTAATTGGAGCCAATTTCATCCTACAACAGGACAATGACCCAGATCACAGCTCCAAACTATGCAAGAACTATTTAGGGAAGAAGCAGTCAGCTGGTATTCTGTCTATAATGGAGTGGCCAGCACAGTCACCGGATCTCAACCCTATTGAGCTGTTGTGGGAGCAGTGTGACCGTATGGTACTTAAAAAGTGCTCATCAAGCCAATCCAACTTGTGGGAGGTGCTTCAGGAAGCATGGGGTGAAATCTCTTCAGATTACCTCAACAAATTGACAACTAGAATGCCAGAGGTCTGAAAGGCTGTAATTGCGGCAAATGGAGGATTCTTTGACGAAAGTAAAGTTTGAAGGACACAATTATAATTTCAATTAAATGTATAACCTTGTCAATGTCTTGACTATATTTCTTATTAATTTTGCAACTCATTTCATGTATGTTTTCATGGAAAACAAGGACATTTCTAAGTGACCCCAAACCTTTGAATGGTAGTGATTATAATTTATATACACAGTACCAGTCAAAAGTTTGGACACACCTACACATTCAAGGGTTTTTCTTTGTTTGTTACTATTTTCTACATTATTAAATAACACATATGGAATCATGTAATAACCAAAAAAGTGTTAAACAAACTTCTTCAAAGTAGCCACCCTTTGCCTTGATGACAGCTTTGCAAAATCTTGACATTCTCTCAACCGGCTTCATGAGGAATGTTTTTCCAACAGACTTGAAGGAGTTCCCACATATGCTGAGCACTTGTTGGCTGCTTTTCCTTCACTCTGCGGTCCAACTCATCCCAAACAATCTCAATTAGGTTGAGGTGGGGTGACTCTGGAGGCCAGGTCATGAGCCTGTGTTGGGTCATTGTCCAGTTGAATAACAAATGGTAGTCCCACTAAGCGCAAACCAGATGGGATGTTGTATCATTTCAGAATGCTTTGGTAGCCATGCTGATTAAGTGTGCCTTGAATTCTAAATAAATCACTGACAGTGTCACCAGCAAAGCACACCACACCTCCTCATCCATTCTTCACTGTGGGAACCACACATGCGGAAATCATCCGTTCACCTACTCTGCGTCTCACAACGTCACAAATTTGGACTCATCAGACCACCGGTCTAATGTCCATTGCTCGTGTTTCTTGGCCCAAGCAAGTCTATTTTTCTTATTGGTATCCTTTAGTTGTGGTTTCTTTGAATCAATTCAACCATGAAGACCTGATTCACGCAGTCTCCTCTGAACAGTTGATGTTGAGATGTGTCTGTTACTTGAACTCCGTGAAGCCTTTATTTGGGCTGCAAATCTGAGGTGCAGTTAACTCTAATGAACTTATCCTTTGCAGCAGAGGTAACTTTGGGTCTTACTTTCCTGTGGTCGGTTCATCATATTGCTTAATGGTTTTTGCGACTGCACTTGAAGAAACTTTCAAAGTTCTTGAAATGTTAATGTCTTAAAGTAATGATGGACTGTCTTTTCTCTTTGCTTATTTGAGCTGTTCTTGACATAATATGGTATTTTACCAAATAGGGCTACATTCTGTATCCCACCCCTTCCTTGTCACAACACAACTGTTTGGCTCAAATGCGTTAAGATGGAAAAAAATCCATAAATTAACTTTTAACAAGGCACACCTGTTAATTGAAATGCATTCCAGGTGACTACCTCATGAAGCTCATTGAGAGAATGCCAAGAGTGTGCAAAGCTGTCATCAAGGAAAAGGGTGGTTACAAATCTAAAATAGATTTTGATAGGTTTTTTGGTTACTACATGATTCCATGTGTGTTATTTCATAGTGTTGATGTCTTAACTATTATTCTACAATGTAGAAAATAGTAAAAAAATAAAGTGTCCAAACTTTTGGCTGGTACTGTATATAGTTTGAGTGGATTTTTCCTTTAAGTGTTAACTAAAACTCCCAGGTCTCTCACAGGAGGGATGGGGTAACTACAAAATAACCCAGTCTCTACTCACCTTGGCTCCCTAATCAACCACAGCTGTGCTTTGTTAGTTTCACCAATAACACCAGGTGCTCTACTCCCAACACAACACAAAATGGCCGCCCACCATCCTCCATGGAAAATCCCTCACAGGAAGTGGGGGGAGCAGTCAGGGAGGGTGAAAATGGGACAATAACACAAGTGATTGATAGTGGTACTGTAGGTTTGAGGTTCATCGGAGTCTCTTTGTCATTGTGCTTTTATGCAACTTCATGATATTCTCACCAAAGAGAGTTGATGAAGTATGGAAAGAAAAGGGATACAAAGACAAGCAACATATTCTGAGGATTTGGATTGTACTATCCTCCAAACTAAACAGCGGTGAAATGTATTTCAATATAATGATTACACAAAAATGACAGAGAATAACATTACTTGGAGAGCACTACTAAATTCCTGACAGTGCCAGAAGAAGTCTTCAGGAAGAATATAAATTCTACAAATCACCACGGAAAGGCTCATGTTACAATTTCAGTCAACCGTGTTAAAAAAAGGATACAGATATTTATTTAACCATTTAACAACAGTGATTACAGATTCATATTAATGGAAATAAGAGGGAAAGAGAAGAGTTATTTGGTGGAAAAAACAGGCAGACAGTTCAAGTGTGATGTCTTTAGCAGGCCATCCAGGCTCTCGGGTGGCTTTTGGTACGTCTGGGGCGGAATGTGTGTGAAAGACGTTAATGGTGGTGAGCCCCACCATGCCGTCAGCTATAGTCCTGGAGAGGAGTTTGCCCATATTTGTGTTTACAATGTGTCTGAGTCAGTGTCAGTGTTTGGAGACATTGAGTGCTCCACATGGAATCGTTTGATATGTTTCTGAATGAGGTGAGAATAACAGAAGCATACTAGAGGAAGACTCATTTGCCCCGTAATGGCAGTGAGTCATAGTGAGACAGCACTGTTTCTTTACAGGAAAGACTAACCTAAATAACAAGATAAACAGATGTCCCCCCTACACACACATATCCTATTACAGAACAGTTGAGTATTGTAAATGTATCCACACAAGGACAAATCACACACACACACACACACACACACACACACACACACACACACACACATACACACACACACACACACGTCTCATGCCCACCCCCACCACCACACACATACACATGCCAAAAATCCCAATCTCACTTCCGCAAGACACACAACCCAGATGAGGAGATGCATTAGGCAACGTCTGAGGAATGCACCAATCCAGAGGAGAGATAAACTCTGGCTGGTCATTTGAGGGACAGAGAGGGGGAGACAACAGCAGTAAGAAACGCTATGGGACTTTGGTCTTAGTTCTACCTTGTAATTTATCATAGCGCAGAGATGTCACATAAATAATCCTAGCTTGTTAGAGAGACGAGGACAATGTGTACACAGGAAGAAACGAGTGCCAGAGCAACTGTTGTTAATACAACAGCACATCCTCTCCATTCACAATGTTTTCTAATTGTTTGGAGAAGGATCTCTGTGTAATGAAGCCTAGTATGACAGGGATCAGACTGGAGTTGAGTATAAAACCTTTATTCTACATGTTTGACATTCAAAGTAATCAATTTTTGTAGTAAATATCCCTAGTCCTATATACATTTTTGTAGTAAATATCCCTAGTCCTATATACATTTTTGTTCAGGCTCCATCGCAGACGATCTCTGTCTCCGTGGCGATAATGTTTCCTGTTCACTGAGGTCCTTGGCCTCAGCTGTCTTCCGTTTGTGCCACGTATCTGCATTCCGGTCTGCTTATTGCTACCAGAACACTGTGGTGCTATCGATTTTATCACTGACTTGGCTGGATTCTTGCCTCTTAGGTCTGAAATCCCAGCAATCCCTGGAAAAAAAATGAAGCACTTCAGCAAACATCTTGCACCATTAGGCTATGATGCGCAAACCCAACCTGATTGTGCTTTTTTCAAAGATATGTCTTATCGTTCAGTTGGAGTTCAAGTTACCTTTATTGTCCCAATTGTGAAATGTGTTGTGCAGTCAGGGTTCATCAATAAAAACAACATTAAAAACTTTGGCAACCATACAACAGATATACACATAAGATAAATAATAACAAATTAGATCGGTTTACATGACAACCATGTGGCTTTGCTACAATTCTCCACGAAACTGTACTACTCAGCTGTTGCAATGATATCCATCTATGCTATGGTAAGTAGCTTTCATGTATACTTTTTTTGATTGTTTAGGGAGAATCCTTTTTTGCTTGTTTAGGGAGAACCATTTTTGGGTTGTTTAGGGAGAACCATTTTTGGGTTGTTTAGGGAGAACCATTTTTTGCTTGTTTAGGGAGAACCATTTTTTGCTTGTTTAGGGAGAACCATTTTTGGGTTGTTTAGGGAGAACCATTTTTGGGTTGTTTAGGGAGAACCATTTTTGGGTTGTTTAGGAAGAACAATTTTTGGGTTGTTTAGGGAGAAGCATTTTTGGGTTGTTTAGGGAGAAGCATTTTTGGGTTGTTTAGGGAGAAGCATTTTTGGGTTGTTAAGGAAGAACCATTTTTGGGTTGTTTAGGGAGAACCATTTTTGGGTTGTTTAGGGAGAATCACCGGTCTATCTCTTTCCTCTGTACTCTCTGTCTGGATCCCATTGTCTCTTTAACAGACTGTTTTACTTAACACTTCTCCTTGATGACTAGTGATCTGTAATTGCATGTGGGATAAAAACAACCCTTTCAGATTGAAGGGCATTGAGTGAAGGAGTCAAGTAAATCATGTAGGATCATTATTACATATCCTCTGTCTCTTGTTGAGGCATGTCAATTTGGTGAGTTGAAGGGACGAGGGGAAGCTGCTGATCATTCCGTCGGTAATGTAGCGGTAACCTAATGTAGCAGGCGTGAGTAGAGTCGCCACATCCATTTTTAAGGGGAAACGGAAGTTAGGTTGAAAATACTGTATCCCTGAAAACTGGAAACACATGTTTTATTCCGACCACGCGGACAATGTTCCATCAGGGACCGAGATAACCTGCTCCTCCTGCCCATCATTAGCTTGTCTTAGCGTAGCTCAGGTGTCAGTGGCTGTAATGAATAGAAGGTCAGCCATCTTTCTTCGCCTTGCATTGAGACAAGCCCAGTCTTGAGCTCCAATGGGTGCCCTGACTGAGCCCAGAGTGGCTGGTAATTCGCACAGCCAGACAAAACACTTCCCTTTGTGTATGTTAGGGCCAGTCGCCAGACAGACAGCGATGGGGACTATTTTTGTCTTCTTCCTCTGAGAGTTTTATGAGTCTCCTGTTCCGTCCACATCCATCATTGTGACTGCCAATGGGATTGCTCCAACTTCCCTTTTTAGCCCCTAGACTTGATATGTTTCTTTAGAGAGTTAGTGTGGTACAGTACGGTGCAGTTATGACGTTTGTAACAGAACGTTGTGTGACTGACCAGTACGGGAACAGGAACCAAATCAAAACATACTCGAGGGGATTCCATTTAGTTGTCGTTCCTCCCCGTCTTTGCCAAATCGCAGATTAAACAAAGAGTAGAAACGTTTACGCTGCACGCTTCATCCCATCCCGTTCCACAGAAAGTATCAAATAATGTTTGTGTGTTTTGATAGAAACCCAACGATTTTCAATATCCCATTTTATCATCTAATATGTAATGCAATTTTTTTTATGCCTGTTTAATTCCTCAATGACGTCAACCATAACTATTGTAGCATATCGGATCTCCCCCAGTGCTTGGAGTGCAGCCATGTGGTAGGAACTCCAGAAGGCAATGGGGAAAAGACCTGGGGATGGAGATGGGATTAGAACCACTGGCTGTAGGAACACAACAACTTGAAAATCTAACACACTGTTCCCTTTTGCATACTGAAGAACTGAAGAGACAGAGAAACAGTTATTAAAGGTAGGAGAGAGAGTGAGAGAGGGAGCGAGCGAAAGAAAGAGAGAGAGAGAGAGAGAGAGGGGGGGGGCGAGTGAGCGAAAAAAAGAAAGAAAGAAAGAAAGAAAGAAAGAAAGAAAGAAAGAAAGAAAGAAAGAAAGAAAGAAAGAAAGAAAGAAAGAAAGAAAGAGAGAGAGAGAGAGAGAGAGAGAGAGAGAGAGAGAGAGAGAGAGAGAGAGAGAGAGAGAGGTTGTGTTGAACCAGAAAGTAGGCGTTGTTCACATCTGTTCAATCTTTATAATGGATCTGTGGTTAATGGCAACCCTGGAACTATTCAAAAATGGTTTATTAACCATTCACTGGCTTTCTTGTTCAACAGTCCAAAAAGGCAAAAAACGTTTTAGGGCTCTCTGCAGTCTTTCCAATGAAATCTAAGCCTTGGTGAAAATAAGTTACTTTTTTTCAGTGATTAACTGTAAAGAATAGCATTGGTCACAGAGAGACTGTGTTCGAAAACTCATACTAACCTCACTAACCGTACTATTTGTGACGTGAATTGAGTATATAGTACGCTTATTGGTCATAGTATGGATATAGTTAGTATGCCAAAAGTTCCCGGATGACTTACTAAATTCGGCAAAATACAGAGTTTACAGTACATGCAGTGGACACTGTTTCTGTGCTTTTAGGGCACATAATGCAATTCTTCAGAAAATGGGCGTGGCTTCAGAACTTTTCAGATTTGAAGAAAAAAGAAAAAAGTCAGACGAGAGTGGATACAAATTCATTGCTTTAACTAACCATGACAAATGTAAACAATTTATTAAAAAAACATGTAATAAAGTAATGCCTTTTCAAATAATCTGCGTTACACGTTATGTTGGCTGACAATTTGTTAGCTACGCTACTTTTACGAACCGCATAGCATTACAGCAGTATGTACCAGTATGTTAGCTAGTTACCTAATTTTAGTTGTCTACTAATACATCAAACTTGCCAAGCAGTATATTAACAATCTGCTATCTAACTAACTACCCAACATTTATTGACTTGATTAAATAATTCTTAGCTAAGTGGTATAGTCATGCATTGGCCATCTACTCCGATTTCAGAGCACTCTCGACAGAATAACTGATGAGTTTAGAATTTATGAATGCTCAACACCCGTTGAATATGGCCGGTGTCAGTAAATGTCGGCAAAAATAAGTGTAATTAAATTGTTGCCAGCAGCACAGTTACAATCACCAATGCTCTGGATAACATGAAAACAGCCTAACCAGCTCTGCTAGGGCGAGTAAAATGGTCAGAGTGACGTGTCCTCTCATTTGTGTCTGGAAGTAACTAGCCAATGTTTAGCTTGCGTGCTTGACTGCTGTTGAATACTTGGGTCAACCCTACTCCTCGGCCAGTGAGCACTCTGAACGCTCCGAGAGCGAAACGCCCTGAATTTGCGAAAGGACAATTGTTTCAGTATGATATGTTGGATAAAGGAATAAAGACAGACACAATGTCAAGTTCAATAGCCTTGTTCATGCATTGTACAAATCCTTACACACGGAGTCCGGGGAACAGTCCGGCTAGTCGATTACCTATCAACTTGACTCCGTAACATCATCCTTTTCAATAGAAAGTGCAAACATAACGGCATAACATTAAGTTCTTAAGAATTGAAAAAGCATGACATTTTCTTTTTACTTCAGTTGTCATCTTCCTCTTTTTTTACTCTTGCAGAGTAAGCCTGTCCGGTGGCTTGCACAGCCGACCCACCCGTGAGTTAGTATTGGCTCTGACAGGGGTAGGATTAGGGCCACGAGCTGGAGAGCTTGGTGGGGTAGAAGCCTCACCTTCAATTGGCTCATGCCTCAATTCTGCACCCCTTACCCTTAGGCCTGGACTGTGATCCAGCCCACCTAGGTGAGTGTATGGTGTGTTCTGGTTTGTCTGCTCTGCTATGTGCAGATCCACCCGATTGCGACGATAGAGGGAGCCACCAACATCCACCAGGTAAGAACGTGGTGCAACTCTCTGAAGGCACGGGCCCAGCCTCCAAAGTCCTGTGTGGTCTCCCGGCAGCGGTTTCATCCTTATCATTTCACCCACCTCTAGCTCTGGTAGGTCTCGAGCTGTCCGGTCGTAGAAGCACTTAGCGAGCTGCTTTCTGTGAGGCAGTTTGTCCGTGACACCAACCATGACGCAGGGCTCAAGCAGCTTGTTAGCTACGGGGATGGTACACTTCACACGTCTGGACAGAAGGCGTTGTGCTGGGCTACTGTCCATGTTTTCTGTGGGTGTGTTCCTCCACTGTAAGATCGCTTTCCATGGGTCGTTGCTGTCATGCAAGGCCCTGCTTAGCAGTTTTTTTGCAATCTTGACAGCTGACTCTGCCTTGCCATTTGCTTTTGGGTGTCTTGGAGAGGAGGTCACGTGGTCAAACTCCCATTCTGTGGCGAAACGCTTGAACTGTGCAGTGAATTGTGGGCCATTGTCCGTGATTACCTTGTCAGGCTGACCTTGCCTTGCAAACTGCGCCTTGCAGCGCTTTATGACCGTCTCTGCAGACAAGTCAGGGAGCAGTTCAATTTCCCAAAAGTCAGAGTAGTGATCAACAATGAGAAGATAGTCCTTTTGTCTGTGGCTGAGTAAGTCGATGCTGACGATTTGCCAGGCCCTTGTAGACAGTTTGTGTGACATCATGGTTTCCTTTTGCTGTTCATGAACGTACTCGTTGCACATGGTACAGCTGCTGACAAAGTCTTTAATTTCTGCTTGCATGTTCGGCCAGTATAATGTTTCACGAAGCCTGGCGGTAGCATGCGTCACCTCCAACGTGACTGGAGTGTATGCGGGTAAGCATCTCTGGACGTAGTGATTTGGGAATAATGACCTTCTGACCTCTGAACAAAACACAATTTTGCACGCTGATCTCATCTCAAAAGGTCCAGTATTCTCTCACTGGGAAAGGTGTCTCCTCTTTCAGGTATGGCCAACCTGCGAGAGCCATGGACTTCAGTGACTGCAGGTGTTCGTCCTTGTCAGTGTGTTGCCTGATCTGGGCTAGGCAGTGATCTATGACGTAGTCTGCCTAATTGATCTGTTGAACATCTTGTTGTTCCTGCTGTAGTGAACAAATGACATGCTGCTGATAGGCAGTGCCTCTGCCTGTACATTGTGCTGTTGCCCTGTGTGTCGCTGATGTACATCTCTGGTCCTGGCTTGTAAATGACCTTCAGGCTGTAGTTTTGCAGAGTCAGGAGCATGCTTTGAAGCCTCTTGGGCACGTTGAGGAGAGGTTTGCTGAATATGGCAATGAGTGGTTTGAGGTCAGTTTCAGCAGTGACCAGCTCTCGACCATATAAGTAGTGATGGAAGTGCTGGTAGGAGAAGACGATGCTGAAGCACTCTTTCTCAATTTGTGCATAGTTTTGTTCGGTGGGGGTGAGCACTCTCGAGGCAAATGCAATGGGCTGGCCTTCCTGCATAAGGCAGCATCCAAGTCCCCTTTGGCTGGAGTCGCTCTGGATTGTGACAGGCTTCATGACGTCGTAGTACCGCAACACTGGCATGGATGAAGCCAGAGATTTAATCTCCTGCACTGCGGCCTCGTGCTTGGGTAGCCAGTGCCATGGTGTGTCTTTGTCCAGCAACCGGCGCAGAGGCTCACAGACTGCTGATAGGTGTGGCATGAATTTTGCAAGATGTTTGCAAAGCCGATGAGTCGCTGTACTCCTTTTGCATCAGACGGGTTTGGCATGTCGAGGATCGCTCTGACCTTGTCTGGGTCCGGCTTCAGGCCTTTGGCCGAGAGAATGTGGCCATGGAAGTGGACGTCTTTCACCTTGAACTGCAGCTTCTTCACGCCAAGACGAAGCTTAACTGATCGGCAGCGCTTCATCAGTACCAGGAGCTTCACATCGTGGTTGCGTTCTGCTTCTTCATCTGTGTCACCACAGTCTACGATCAGGACATCATTGGCAATGGGTTCATTGACCTTAAGCCCAGCCAGTAACTCGTGCTGCTTGCGTTGGTATACCTCAGGCGCCACTGAGACACCAAACGGGAGCTTGAGCCAGCGTTTCCGACCCCAGGGGGTTCAGAAGGTAGTCATGAAGCTGCTTTCTTCGTCCAGCTTGCATTGAAGGAATGCATCTCGGGCATCCACCATGGTGAAAATCCTGGCCTTGGAAAGCTTGTAGAGGACATCCTCTAGTGTCGGTAGGATGTAGTGGGATCGTTTCAGTGCTTGGTTCAGATGCTTTGGGTCGATGCAGACCCTCAGCTTCTCTGGGTTTTTCACTATGACCATATTGCTGATGCAGTCAGTTGGTTCAGTCACAGATCTCATGTGGCCATCGGCCTCATACTTGTCCAACTGGGCCTTCACAGCAACTTTCATTGCAACGGGCACATTGCGAGGAGCACACTGGACTGGAGTGACGCTCTCATCCACTTCAAAGTGTACCTCCCCAGGCACTGATTCAACTGGCCTGTTGAATACATCGTCATATCTGCTGAGTAGTTGTTCTTTGGACAGGGGTCCATGCTGGACATGCTCCACAATGTGCAGATCATTTGGTACATTGAAATGCATTAGTCCCAGGTGTTCGCATGTAGAGCCTGAGAGGAGAGGATGTTGACTGGTTTTCACAATCTGAAACTTCAGCTTGTGTTTGCGTCCCCGAATAACACATTCGGTCTCAAAGGTGCCCATAGAGCTCATCAGCTCTCCTGAGTACAGCTTTAGTCTAGTATCGCTGGGCAATAGATGTGTGTCAGGTGCCAGATTGATTTTGTCATTGTAGCTCATTACGTTGCATGTAGCACCGGAATCCAGTTGACATTGTTGATGCTTGTTGTGTAATCGTAGTGTCACAAACCATTTATTCCCTCTTGAGTGTACAGCCCCAATGGATCCATGCATGTAAATGTCACTTTCACTGTTCAGCTCTGAACATTGAGTGACATCATCAACACAGTGAATCTTGCCCTCACTCACCCTTCTTTTGCTTTTGAGACACACTTTTGCAAAGTGATTATTAGTTCCACAAGCTCTGCATGGTTTTCCGTAGGCAGGGCAGTGCTCTTTGCTACGTGTGCGTGTATTCCCACAGTATTTACATGTTCTCTGTGTTCACCGTTCGTGGTGAATTACTCTGCCTCAATTGGTTTTGTCTGAATGTCTGCCTGGCAACAGCGTGAGCAGTATCAACGTTGGAGCGTGGGGTTTTGATTTCCATTGCTCTCATTCTCATGTCAGTGACTTCAGCAGTGCGGCACATTTCGATGGCAGTTACTAATGTTAAGTCTCTCTCTCTCAGTAGACGCCGGCGCATATCATCATTTGAAATTCCCAGCACTATTTTGTTACGAATCAATTCATCTTTCAATCCCACATATTCACAAGTGGCGGATTTTTCTCTCAAACGGGTTACAAAGTTGTGTACAGATTCACCCTCTTCTTGTTTGCAGCTTCCGAAAACAAACCGCTCGTAAATGACGTTTCTGGCGGGTTTGAAGTCATTCTCCAATGCATCCAATATAGCCTTTGCATCACACTGTTGTCGTGCTGTGAAGGTGAGATTGTGCCGGTAGATATGCCTGCATTTGCTGCCCATTAAACTCATCAGAGTTGCCGCTTGTAACTCGTTGGGTTTCTCATGTAGACCGGTCGCCAGCGCATAGTCCTCGAATTCATCCCTGAAGTTGTCCCAATTAGTATTCCAGTCCCCTGTGAGAACCATGGGATTTGGTGGCGGAATGTTCCCTGCCATAGCGATGGAATAGGAGATTTCTTTGCCTTCAGTCATCGAGGTAGGTAGTGATGCTAGCTAGCCAGCTAACAACAAGTTGATCAGTGTTGTGACTAGGAGTAGGAAACGGCATGTGTTTGCATATGGAACGTAACTGCGCCTATACTGTATTTACTGTAGCTACAAAAATAACAAACGTGTGGTTTTCGAGCCACTTCTGATAACATGTTTCAGTATGATATGTTGGATAAAGGAATAAAGACAGACACCAATGTCACGTTCAAATCCCTACACGCGGAGTCCGGGGAACAGTCTGTCTAGTCGATTACCTATCAACTAGACTCCGTAACAATAATCTGACTACGCTCTGGATTTACGAACGCCCAGAGCACACCCTGGCACTCCAGATTTACGAACACACCCGAAATCGTAAAATGTTTAGCTAGTAATTTGTTATGCTAACATGCTAGCAAGAGGTTTGATAGCAACAGCATCAACTTCAGGTAAACAGGTGAATCTCTAGTAAGCTCAACTGAAACAATACCATTCATTTACAGTATAGTAAAACAAACTAATAGTATATAGTATGCAGTATACACTCATTAAGTATGTAGTATACAGTATGTTAGTATGGGTATTCAAACACAGCTCAAGTCTTTCTCAAAGCACAAAGAGACCAACCCGAAACTGTATGACACTCCTAACCTAAAGCTCTGTTGTCCTGCCCACCCGTCTCTCCCTGCTAGATACTTGTCTTCACAAGAGAGACTGGCGGGCCTGGGGAACCAGTCGGTTTCTTTTGGAGCCGTCTCAGTTTAACCAAGAGTCGCCTCTAATTCTTTCCACATATTTCCCATTTTCATAACCAGGATCCTGTGGAATCGTGAGAAGGTCCTCTACGAACAAACAGAGGGTGGGAAAGATGACCAGACATAACTGGACAGACGGATGGTCAGTGTGTTTCCATCACCTCATCACCTCTGTTGTGGTCATCAAAATTCCAATATAACTGACAGAAACTGAACAACACCTCATAGACTGACCACTAGGCACACACTGGTTGAATCAAGGTTGTTTACGAGTCGTTTCAATGAAATTACGTGAAAACCTCAACTGTTTGACCATGTCAAACTCATTGGTGTGGAAGACAAAAAGATCTTTGGCATAACATTCAGGTGGTTGTGTTGTATGAGTATACCTACTAGCAAGGTTGTGAACTATTGTGGCTCCTCATCCAATTCACTTCCATAGGGATGTTATACTGAAGCTTTACAGCCTCACACTAGCAAAGGGTAGAACTTGTTAGCGGTAGAGCTAACTCCTCTGAAGTTAGCCCCAGCTCAGGGACTGTACAGTTTTAAAGGCCCTTGACCACAGAGGGAACTGGAGAGCTAATGAGCAGTAATAGAGGCCAGGGCTAGCCTAGCGCTGACTCAGAGAACATCTTGGTTTCATTGGAGCTCAACGAACACAGGAAGGGAACAGTGAGCGGTTACACAGAGAGACACGCACGGAGGAGGAGGGGAGGGGAGGACAGTAAAAATAAGAGAGCAAGAGATTTAAAGAGGAGGGAGACGTAACAGAACAAAAAAGAGTGCGGAAAAGACCCACAAAAGAAGCCATGTAAGACCAGCAAGTAAGACTGATGGATTGGAATGAACAAGAAGAGAGGGCTTACACTCCTGATCTAAGTCAGAGTTTCCAGAGCAAAGAGAGCAAGCAGGCAGAGGCCCAGAGTCTGATACAGCAACAGGAGACCTAGCCAACACATACCACTGCAGCTACACTGCTGGCCTGCTTCTCATGGTACTGTAACAGGGCTACAACATTGAAGAGAGGCCAGTAAGCCTTAGCACAGGATTAGGCTGTGTCCTACATTCAATCAATGTCCCTGGAGTTAGACTACAAACCATTCTGCTTGAGCTGGGAGAGTGTACTGTACATTTGGATATTTAGTTGATGAAATCATGATAACTGAGCGGGAGGAAATCAAATGAACTTATCTCAGGGGAAGAGTCTGTAAGATATTTTGACTGGATGGTGTCCAAGAACACACTCCAACTCCCACACACTCACCCATGTGAGGCCTACTACAGGGGAGACTTAGAGAGAAAGCAGCTGGAGCTCAGGCCTGGTGTGCTGTGGACCTCTGGACTAAGGTGAAGGTCAATGATTCAATGGCTCATAGGCCACTATCTACAGGCACAAAAGACAAGTTGTGCCTGTAGATAGCCTCCATGTTCCGGGCGGAAAATAAGGATGAGATGGCTGATTAAAATCACATTTGAGAGCTGAGAGATTCCTTGATTCCCCTCACTTCTGTAAGATATAGGTCAAGGTTTTCTCCTTAGCCAGCTTTTAAAGTCATAACCTGTAATTGCACTGTATCTCAGTTCATGAGCGAAGCGGCTCAGCGATTTAATGGTAGTCTGCTAACTAGCCGTTTAGCTGTTAGTCTTGAATGCTAATATTAAGTGATTTACAGTAATGCTACAGTGGTATGTTGGCTGTGAGGTGCTCTGTAGATAGGGGAGAGGTGGAAGGTGAGGGACATGTTCACTCATTGCTGTGGTGACGGTGAGATACTTATCTAAACAGCATGGCTCCCTGCCCTCTAGAACTTCTCTCCAGCTTGGCAGACAGTCTAAGCAAGAAGCTTTTCAAATATTTTTGTTACTATGCCTCACACATCTGACATCTGCTGTCAGTCTTCTTTTTTGGTGATTAAGAAGATCTCTCTTCATCTATCGAAGACAGACATGTCGTTGCACAACTTAAGTGAATGTGCTGATGACAGCCACAGGCTGTAATTGGTGGAGAGGGGTGAGCTAGGGCATTGTGACCTAGACCGTTGTTGATTCATGGTGCTGTCAGAGTCTGGGGTTACTGGTTCAACCCAACATGGATTTAGAGTAAAAAACAGAGCAGTCTGGGAGAGTGCAGAGAGGTACCCCAAAAATGTACAAATTCTTGCACAGCCAGGGTTGTGGATTTGATTCCCATTGGCACAATACGTAAAATGTATGCACATGACTGTAAGTCGCTATGCATAAAACAACTGCTAAATGGCATATGTATATGTATATATATGCATTGCGACTTACATTCGTGTGCATACATACTACTCATTCAAGGGGTTTTCTTAATTTCAACTATTTTCTACTTTGTAGAATAATATTGAAGACATCAACTATAAAATAACAAATATAGAATCATCTTAAACAAATCAAAATATACAGCTTTGTACACTCTTGGCATTCTCTCAACCAGCTTCATGAGGTAAAAAGCTGAAATGCTTTTCCAATAGTCTTGAAGGAGTTCCAACTTGTTGGCTGCTTTTCCTTCACTCTGCAGTCCAACTCATCCCAAACAATCTCAATTGGGTTGAGGTCGGGTGATTGAGGAGGCCAGGTCATCTGATGCAGCACTCCATCACTATCATTCTTGGTCAAATAGCCCTTACACAGCCTGGAGGTGTGTTTTGGATCTTTGTCCTGTTGAAAAACAAATGATAGTCCCATTAAGTGCAAACCATACGGGATTGCATATTGCTGCAGAATACTGTGGTAGCCATGCTGGTTAAGTGTGCCTTGAATTCTAAATAAATCACAGACAGTGTCACCAGCAAAGCACCCCCACACCATCACACCTTTTCATCCATGCTTCACTGTGGGAACCACACATGTGAAGAACATCCATTTACCTACTCTGTGTCTCACACAGACATGGCGGTTGGAAGCAAAAATCTCAAATTTGGACTCATCAGACCAAAGGACAGATTCCCACTGGTCTAATGCCCATTGCTCAGGTTTCTTGATCCAAGCAAATCTCTTCTTCTTAATGGTGTACTTCGTAGTGGTTTCTTTGCAGCAATTCGACCATGAAGGCCTGATTCACGCAGTCTCCTCTGAACAGTTGATGTTGAGATCTGTCTGTTACTTGAACTTTTTTTGTGAAGAATCAACAACAAGTGGGACACAATCATGAAGTGGAACGATATTTATTGGATATTTCAAACTTTTTTAACAAATCAAAAACTGAAAAATTGGGCGTGCAAAATTATTCAGCCCCTTTACTTTCAGTGCAGCAAACTCTCTCCAGAAGTGAGAAGTGAGGATCTCTGAATGATCCAATGTTGACCTAAATGACTAATGATGATAAATACAATCCACCTGTGTGTAATCAAGTCTCCGTATAAATGCACCTGCACTGTGATAGTCTCAGAGGTCCGTTAAAAGCGCAGAGAGCATCATGAAGAACAAGAAACACACCAGGCAGGTCCGAGATACTGTTGGGAAGAAATTTAAAGCCGGATTTGGATACAAAAATATTTCCCAAGCTTTAAACATCCCAAGGAGCACTGTGCAAGCGATAATATTGAAATGGAAGGAGTATCAGACCACTGCAAATCTACCAAGACCTGGCCGTCCCTCTAAACTTTCAGCTCATACAAGGAGAAGACTGATCTTTTTAAGCCATTTCTTAAAGATATCCATAAAAAGTGTTGTTTAAAGTTTGCCACAAGCCACTGGGAGACACACCAAACATGTGGAAGAAGGTGCTCTGGTCAGATGAAACCAAAATTGAACTTTTTGGCAACAATGCAAGACATTATGTTTGGAGTAAAAGCAACACAGCTCATCACCTTGAACACACCATCTCCACTGTCAAACATGGTGGTGGCAGCATCATGGTTTGGGCCTGCTTTTCTTCAGCAGGGACAAAGAAGATGGTTAAAATTGATGGGAAGATGGATGGAGCCAAATACAGGACAATTCTGGAAGAAAACCTGATGGAGTCTGCAAAAGTCCTGAGACTGGGATGGATATTTGTCTTTCAACAAGACAATGATCCAAAACATAAAGCAAAATCTACAATGGAATGGTTCAAAAATAAACATATCCAGGTGTTAGAATGGTCAAGTCAAAGTCCAGACCTGAATCCAATCGAGAATCTGTGGAAAGAACTGAAAACTGCTGTTCACAAATGCTCTCCATCCAACCTCACTGAGCTCAAGCTTTTTTGCAAGGAGGAATGGGAAGAAATTTCAGTCTCTCGATGTGCAAAACTGATAGAGACATACCCCAAGCGACTTACAGCTGTAATTGCAGCAAAAGGTGGCGCTACAAAGTATTAACTTAAGGGGGCTGAATAATTTTGCACGCCCAATTTTTCAGTTTTTGATTTGTTAAAAAAGTTTGAAATATCCAATAAATGTCGTTCCACCTCATGATTGTGTCCCACTTGTTGTTGATTCTTCACAAAAAAAGACAGTTTTATATCTTTATGTTTGAAGCCTGAAATGTGGCAAAAGATCGCAAAGTTCAAGGGGGCCGAATACTTTCGCAAGGCACTGTATTTGGGTTACAATCTGAGTTGCAGTTCATTGCCGATTTCTGAGGCTGGAAACTCTAATGAACTTATCCTTTGCAGCAGAGGAGACTCTGGGTCTTTCTTTCCTGTGGCGGTTCCTCATGAGATCTAGTTTCATCATAGCGCTTGATGGTTTTTGCAACTGCACTTGAAGAAACTTTCAAAGTTCCTGATTGACTGACCTTCATATCTTAAAGTAATGATGGACTGTCATTTCTCTTTGCTCATTTGAGCTGTTCTTGCCATAATATGGACTTGGTCCTTTACCAAACAGGGCTATCTTCTGTATACCAACCCTACCTTGTCACAACACAACTGATTGGCTCAAACGCATTAAGAAGGAAATTGAAATGCATTCCAGGTGACTACTTCATGAAGCTGGTTGAGAGAATGCCAATAGTGTGCAAAGCTGTCATCAAGGCAAGGGGTGGCTACTTTGAAGAATCTCAAATATAAAATAGATTTTGATTTGGTTACTACATGATTCCATATGTGTAGTTTCATAGTTTTGATGTCTTCGCTATTACTCTACAATGTAGAAAATTCGTACGAATCTGGAATGAGTAGGTGTGTTCAAACTTTTGACTGGACCTGTATATTCGATGACAAATCATACCAGGGGAGTACAAGTACGTCATTAAACTATCGCCATAGATGGTAAAAGAGTGCATTGGCATACCCAATAGTAGAACGATGCCATTCTGTCTGTCCACTGTACTAATGTAATAGAGAAACACTGATACTTTGGTGGATGGGGGTAATGATGTAGTAAGGTTGTTCTTGCTCTGCATCAATAGTCTAAGTGACAGATTCTCCATTATAGACAAGAGGACACACCCCACACTGGACCGCTTGTTTACACACACATCATAAACTAGCCTAGCTCCTCACTCTGTGTGCGCACACACACACACACACACACACACACACACACACACACACACACACACACACACACACACACACACACACACACACACACACACGTCCATGTGGTTTCTCTTTGTCTAGACATGCCTTCCTCTTTCTCTTCGAAGCAACACACCCACCTTTTTAATCCCTCCATCCTCCTCAGTGTTTAGCACCACTCACATTAAGGATTAAACACCTTTAATTTACCCCCCTTCATCACTATAGCTACTTATCCCATAGTAATGTTTATGGGAATCAAATTATAGAGACAAAGCAGGAAGTGGATGCTGTGCCCCGTTTTGGCACAACATCAAGACCCGGGTCCAATTCACTAGGCACCCAGGGGAGGGGCTACATGAACTTGTCCAATGAGAAGCATTATTTTTTGTTTTGCTTTGCAAAACGTTTCTCTGGGTTCACCTGTGAGGCAAACAGAGAGTTGAATGCCTTTCTTATGTGTAATAAGAATGATTGCAGGGAACGTAAGGGAACATCTTAGAGGCCTCAATGTACCTCAATAAAATATCATTATTGCTCTTAATGACTCAATTGGCTCGTAGATCCGAGTTTCTGTTCATTGACATTCAAAGCAGACACCAGTAAAAGTGGGAGCAGGGATGACTGCCTAGTGCTTAGGTAACGTCTGCTCTGAGTGGAAAACCCCATGTTCTAGACCAGTACTCCCCATCCCCTGGAGACACGCACGAGTGACCAGTGTTTTAATTATCCATCTTTCTCTCTCTACCTCTCCCTCTCTCTCTTCATCCTTCCGGACCCAAACAGATACGCGTTGGTTCGTATCCGAGAGACCGGTTCAGATCCGAGAGTAGAAAGTGAGAATTAAACCTCAGGACAGCCGCTGCCAGCTCCATCAATAAACTAGTGATATTCACTGAAGGATAGAGTTACTTACGTGTGTGTGACTAAAAACTGCCTATAATAAATGACAAAAAACTATATTGAACTATGAACTGGTAATCCGACCAATTGAACATATGTGGTGGTACTTAATGAATATGATATCAGTTCGGTTGTCATCTGAGACATTCTCATCAATGATAAGATGACATAAACTACAGTGGAAAGTCTACACATCAGAGTTATCGGATTCACATGGAATTGTTGTTCAATTTAAATGTTTGAATATTCAATTATTTGTGATGGGATGAAATGTGATTTTAGCTTCTAAAATGTGTGATTTGGGTTTTCATAAGATAGGGTTCTGCTCAATCAGTGGCCCGCCCCTGTGAAGGGACATGGGCTATAAAACTTTTCAAACACGCCCTCCTCTCCCTTCCTATATAAAGCCTTGACGACAATATAACCTCCTGTTCCAGGGTTGTGAGGACGACAGTCCGATGTCAGAATGGTTCAGATAATAACTACAGAACAAAGCCAACATCAGTGTGAGCTTTGGTTGCGAATGGTATGAACTTTGAACTCTTATTCACTACAGTAGTGATACTTCCTAGCCGTTGAGTTAGCAACAGCAGCTGCAAACGCAGGTTAGGAAGGAACAGACAGAGTATCCCGTCTACCACACAACGACATTACTACAACGTATCCAATTCACCACCAGAGACATTCTTCAAAGGACAAAGGACTCGGTTTGGCAACACGGCCTTCCATCTACCACCAACCTACCGAAGCGCAGCTCAGAGTAAATATTTATTGCATTTTCCTTTTCCAAATGGGCGGTAATTTAGAATGCATAAGATATTGTATTTACAATAGCACAGCTTCGCCCTTTGTTCCTCAGTCTTCCCGCTCTTTCACTCAAACCCAGCCCCTTTTCTTTTGTGTAACAAGCTGTCATATCTGTTCCGCCCGCTAGGGACGTTTTCCTTTATGACGTAATTTGTAATCAAGTTATTATGTGTATGTGTAATTCTGTGTGATTAGTTAGGTATTTAGTAAATAAATAATTAAACCCAATTTTGTATTGCTGATTGAACTTGTTAGCCAGGGTTCGTGCAGATAACCAAGAATTTACAACTTTCAGATGAGACTGAATTAAGATGACGATTAATATTGACTGCTATTGATGTAAAATATTACTAGGTCTTTAAAAGTTTATTTGGAAGATAACAGCTCTATAAATATTATTTCATGGTGCCCCGACTCTCTAGTTAATTACATTTACATGATTAGCTCAATCAGGTAATATTAATTACGGAGAAATTATTTTATAGAATAGCATGTCATATCACTTAATCCGGCATAGCCACGACAGATGTATAGCATATTCAAAACCTTAAAGCCTATTGTTTTATAGTTTTTTTTACTTTCCTAAAACAATAATTGTCCATGTCACGGTTGAGCTGTCAGAGATTTGAACGCTAAATTCACCTGGTCATTGCATGCATATAGGCCTATATACTTAGGCATCCACTGTATGATATGAATATTTAAACCATTTACATAAAGGAAGAGAATCTTAGGCCTAGACCTAGAGAAAGAGAGACATACCGGCTCCATGTTCCCACACCAACATGCATTCTTTATCCTTCTCAGATAGGCTACTATTATACAGATAGGCACGCAGCAGGAAGCTAATTCGTACATTTTCAATCAGAATATTATTTATTATATAAGCATTATATTGTTAGATTAAAGGAGTAACTCTGATAGGCCTTAAACATTCTTCCTCGCCTGAAGTTCAACTGTAGGAGAGAGTTGGAGCGCCGGTGCCCACTGCTTTCATAGGCCTGCAGTAATTACACCTAATAATAGCCATATTCATACCAAATCAAAGGTTTCTTACTTTTGTTATTACCCTAATAAAGTTAAGTCAAGCCATTGTTTAAAGGGAAATATTGCGGCATTAAATTACACTTTGCATCTCTTTGGCTTTTCCTTTTTATGGTTTGAGTGTGAGTAGGCCTATATCGGCCCTACCAGTAACAACATTACAACACAACATCACAACAACACAACATTACAGTTGGAACTTAATTTGGCCAAAGAAAATGACTCAAAAGAATGAAACAAAACACTTGTTGCATATTTAAACTGAACTGCTTTAAACCGTAAAAGTTTAAGTTTTGAAAAGGTTTATATTGCAGCAATTACCAACAAAGGCTACCGTAGGCCTACCCAACAAATGACAGCAATAGGCTAATGATGTTTATTTTTACAACATGCCCATTTTTTTACAGATCTTAAACTAAAATGGAGCACACAATGTAAAAGACAGTTCAAACTTAGTTTAGCCAATGAAAATGTCGCAACAAAATAAAACAAATTCTCTATTTTGGTTAGGTCATGGTGTGACTAGGGTGGGCATTCTAGTTTCTTTATTTCTATGTTTCTATTTCTTTGTTTTTGTTCTTTGTTATCAGAGGCAGTTGTCTATCGTTGTCTCTGATTGAGAATCATACTAAGCAGCCTTTTCCCACCTGTGTTTTGTGGGTAGTTGTTTTCTGTATAGTTTATTTGCCTTACAGAACTGTTCGTTTTTCACTTTGTTATTTTGTTCGAGTGTTTTGATCAATAAAAATCATGAACACTTACCACGCTGCGCTTTGGTCCATGCCTTCCGACGAGAGATGTGACAACAAAACACTTTTAGCATATTTAAAGAACTGGTTAAGATTCTTAAATAGGCCCACAATAATAGTAATGATATACAATAATAACGATACAACTAATTATAATAATAACGAATACGAAAATAAATAAATACAATTTGAAAATTGCATCAAACCTGAATAGTGATTTGCACACGGTCCATTTGTCCACCCTCAGAGGACATTCCCCTTGTAGGCTTCACTATACACTTTCTCCTCTAACTCTTGTTTTACTTCAAGGAAAAAGGCCTCCATTCACTTGCTCTCGTGCTCTCTCCTCAGCAGCAGCAGCAAGCAGCTTTAGCTGGACATAAGCTATAAGTTTTATTGAGTTGTAATTGGTTGACACAGATAATAAGCTTGCGGTTGTCATCACCTCACAAATTAAATTAACAGAGGACCGGTCCTATTGGGTCCAGTCGGTAAATCGATTTTAATTGCACATACCCGAAACCCATGACAATGATGTCAGACCCACCCAGACCCGTGACAAAAGTCACAATTTAGGATGCCGCTCGGGTCCCGGGTTGGATCTCAAAATTTCAGGTCTGTTGGACCTGTGAAGACCTCTAATACACAGTTTATGTTACAGGACAAACAACATGCACAGCTACATAAGACCACTTACCCTAATTGGCAACAGTAGCGTTCCGCAAGGTTGAAAATTAGGACAAGAGGATTCTAATATCCCATAACTCTTTGCATGAATGCAGAAGAATTCTAAACAATGGGACCAGCGCCGGAGTGAAAATTACTGGAAGTGAATGTTAGCATTCCAGAAAGTTCGCCATCAAAGTTGAAAATAAAACAGTAGTAGGGAATTTCCGCTTACTACTCGGAAAATGCATAACATACCGGTTTTACTGTCATTCTATTAATTTAAAGGTTTTCAAATTATGACATTGTCATAGTAACATATGTCCTTTAATCTAAATATCTTCATAAATAGGACTGAGGTTTTCCTGGTCGGGATACATAACTCCTGCAAGAAAGTTTTTATTGTTATGGAATCTTTTGTGAGGTAATATTAAGCAATACATGAATAATGCATGGAAGGTTAATGTTCCTCTCCATTATTAGTAGTAAACTTCAATAGGTTTTCCTGTCCATAGATTATACTACACCTTATAACATGTCTGAAAAGCGAAAGATAGAATGCCTGTAAAGTCTGTCTGAGGTTTCAACTTGTTTTCCTTCATTACGGTGGACACCTGATGGGTTAACAAGGTTTCCTTTTTCACTAGTGAGGACACAGAGGCAGGAATTTACAAGAAGTCAAACAAGATAATTGACCTATGACCCCTTCGTTTTATCAGGGGAACCAATCAGATGACCTCTTTCCTCAGACTGCAACGAAGAAACAGAATGTGTAAAATATACAACAACATTCCGAATTGTGAAATCAACATTCTCTGCAAATCTCCCACTGACGTCAATGCATGATTTACATGCCTAAGTTAAGCTGAAATCCTTTCCCATCCTTATTTAAAGCAAACATTCCCCTTAAAATGTAGCGTTTTGGTGATTGCCATTCTAGGCCCTTCTATTTCTATGCCCTTAGACCAGGGGTGTCAAACTCATTCCACGCAGGGCCTAATGTCTGCGGGTTTTAGACAACCAGGTGAGGGGAGTTCCTTACTAATCAGTCACCATAATTTATCAATCAAGTACAAGGGAGGAGCCAAACCCCACAGATACTCTGCCCCCCGTGGAAGTAGTTTGACACGTGCCTTAGACACTGTGTTGAGAGATAAGCCTAGTGTCTGTGTGTGGGGATTCAGTAGACTCTCTCACTCTCTCTCTCTGTTATTGCTGGCTTTTCTTTGACAACGCCAACCACATGTAGACAAGCCCACACACCCATGTGGTAATTAAGGCAGCAATGTGGACTCTTCTTCTATGACTGGCAGGTATTGTTATTGCAATTTACCCTGTCGATGGTGTAACCACCACAACATTATCTCTGCTTTAATGATTAAAGACTATTAACCTGAAGTAGCAGGAGTTCCCACTTCCATTTTTCAGGGGAAACGTAAGTTAGATTGAAAATAACATATCCCTGAAACTGGATGTTAGCGTTTTCTGGCAACTCCACACAGGCTAAGACCATAGACAGAGACCATTGGATAAAGACCATAGAGAGAGACGATAGGATAAAGATCATAGACCATAGACAGAGACCATAGGATAAAGACCATAGAGAGAGACCATAGGATACAGATCATAGACCATAGACAATGACCATAGGATAAAGACCATAGAGAGAGACCATAGGATAAAGACCATAGAGAGAGACCATAGGATAAAGACCATAGATAGAGACCATAGGATAAAGACCATAGACAGAGACCATAGGATAAAGACCATAGAGAGAGACCATAGACAGAGACCATAGGATAAAGACCATAGAGAGAGACCATAGGATAAAGACCATAGAGAGAGACCATAGGATAAAGACCATAGAGAGAGACCATAGATAAAGATCATAGACCATAGACAATGACCATAGGATAAAGACCATAGAGAGAGACCATAGGATAAAGACCATAGACAGAGACCATAGACAGAGACCACAGACAGAGACCATAGACAGAGACCATAGGATAAAGACCATAGACAGAGACCATAGGATAAAGACCATAGACAGAGACCATAGGATAAAGACCATAGACAAAGACCATAGGATCAAGACCATAGACAGAGACCATAGGATCAAGACCGTAGAGAGAGACCATAGACAGAGACCATTGGATAAAGACCATAGACAGAGACCATAGGATAAAGACCATAGACAGAGACCATAGGATCAAGACCATAGACAGAGACCATAGGATCAAGACCGTAGAGAGAGACCATTGACAGAGACCATTGGATAAAGACCATAGACAGAGACCATAGGATAAAGACCATAGATAGAGACCATAGGATAAAGACCATAGAGAGAGACCATAGATAGAGACCATAGGATAAAGACCATAGACACAGACCATAGGATAAAGACCATAGACACAGACCATAGGATAAAGACCATAGACAGAGACCATAGACAGAGACCATAGACAGAGACCATAGACAGAGACCATAGGATAAAGACCACAGACAGAGACCATAGACAGAGACCATAGACAGAGACCATAGACAGAGACCATAGGATAAAGACCATAGACACAGACCATAGGATAAAGACCATAGACAGAGACCATAGACAGAGACCACAGACAGAGACCATAGACAGAGACCATAGGATAAAGACCACAGACAGAGACCATAGACAGAGACCACAGACAGAGACCATAGGATAAAGACCATAGACAGAGACCATAGGATCAAGACCATAGACAGAGACCATAGGATCAAGACCATAGACAGAGACCATAGGATCAAGACCGTAGAGAGAGACCATAGACAGAGACCATAGGATAAAGACCACAGACAGAGACCATAGACAGAGACCATAGACAGAGACCATAGGATAAAGACCATAGACAGAGACCATAGACAGAGACCATAGACAGAGACCATAGGATAAAGACCACAGACAGAGACCATAGACAGAGACCACAGACAGAAACCATAGACAGAGACCATAGGATAAAGACCACAGACAGAGACCATAGACAGAGACCATAGACAGAGACCATAGACAGAGACCATAGGATAAAGACCATAGACAGAGACCATAGGATAAAGACCATAGACAGAGACCATAGACAGAGACCATAGACAGAGACCATAGACAGAGACCATAGACAGAGACCATAGACAGAGACCATAGACAGAGACCATAGGATAAAGACCATAGACAGAGACCATAGACAGAGACCATAGACAGAGACCATAGACAGAGACCATAGGATAAAGACCATAAACAGAGACCATAGACAGAGACCATAGACAGAGACCATAGACAGAGACCATAGACAGAGACCGTAGACAGAGACCATAGACAGAGACCATAGACAGAGACCATAGACAGAGACCATAGACAGAGACCATAGACAGAGACCATAGACAGAGACCATAGACAGAGACCATAGGATAAAGACCATAGACAGAGACCATAGACAGAGACCATAGACAGAGACCATAGACAGAGACCATAGACAGAGACCACAGACAGAGACCATAGACAGAGACCATAGACAGAGACCATAGACAGAGACCATAGACAGAGACCATAGGATAAAGACCATAGACAGAGACCATAGACAGAGACCATAGACAGAGACCATAGACAGAGACCATAGGATAAAGACCATAGACAGAGACCATAGACAGAGACCATAGACAGAGACCATTGGATAAAGACCACAGACAGAGACCATAGACAGAGACCATAGACAGAGACCATAGACAGAGACCATAGACAGAGACCATAGACAGAGACCATAGGATAAAGACCATAGACAGAGACCATAGGATAAAGACCACAGACAGAGACCATAGACAGAGACCATAGATAAAGACCACAGACAGAGACCATAGACAGAGACCATAGATAAAGACCACAGACAGAGACCATAGACAGAGACCATAGACAGAGACCATAGACAGAGACCATAGACAGAGACCATAGACAGAGACCATAGGATAAAGACCATAGACAGAGACCATAGACAGAGACCACAGACAGAGACCATAGACAGAGAGACACTGGTTGGAGTAATAAAGGAAAACACACCCTTCTATATCTCTCTTTCAGTCTTTTTTCTTTATTTCTCCCACTCTCTCTCTCTGTCCCCCTCTCTCTCTCGCTCTCTGTCCCCCTCTCTCTCTCTGCCCCCCCCCCTCTCTCTCTCTATCTCTCTATCTCTCTGTAACTCCTCTAGTTTGCAGTGCTGCTCCACAAACTGGTGCAGTTCATTAATTTCCCTCTCTCTATAACATACAACTAGATCTGAGACAGGCCTACCACCTCCACCTTCTCCATGAAATAGTTTGTGTGTGTATCTCAAGGTGTGTACAGTTTATCTACTGTACTAGGGGTAATGTGAGCTGCTACTCCTGTCTGCACTGCTAGGCTACTGGGAGGTAGAGAGATCCCCTGCCTCTCCAAAAAAGAAAACATGCTGGCCCCCTTGTGGAGCCCCTGCAGAAAAATGTGTGTGTGTGTTTGTGTATGTGTGGTGTGAGTTTGTGTACTCGCATGTGTGTGAGTTGTCAGTGCAGCACACAGCCTTATGAGTTTTTATGGCCAGGAACAAAAAGTGTGTGTGTGTGTAGAGGTCCGTCTGGCTCCCATGGTCTCTCTCTCTCCCCTCCTCTCTCTCACACACTTTATCCCCTCCTCTCTCTCTCTCTCTCTCTCTCCCCTCCTTCTTTACTTTCTCTCTGCTGACTCAAGCGCCATCTCCCTCTCGCTCATGCAATAGCAGTGTCTGTTACTGCAGATAAACAGTACCAGTTAAAAGTTTGGACACACCTACTCATCAAGGGTTTTTCGTTACAAGGTTTACTATTTTCTACATTGTAGAATAAGTGAAGACATCAACAAAAATGAAATAACATATATGGAATCATGTAGAAACCAAAAAAAGTGTTAAACACAATCAAAATATATTTCTTATTTGAGATTCTTCAAGGTACCCACCCTTTCCCTTGATGACAGCTTTGCACACTCTTGGCATTCTCTCAGCCAGCTTAATGAAGTAGACACCTGGATGCATTTCAATTAACAGGTGTTCCTTATTAAACATTAATTTGTGGAATTTCTTTCCTTCTTAATGCGTTTGAGCCAATCAGTTGTGTTGTGACAAGGCAGGGTTGGTATACAGAAGGTAGCCCTATTTGGTAAAATACCATATTATGGCAAGAACAGCTCAAATAAGAAAAGACAAATGACAGTCCATCATTACTTTAAGACATGAAGGTAAGTCAGAAACTTCTGGAATTTCCAACTTCCAGAAGTTTCTTCAAGAACAGTTGCAAAAACCATCAAGCGCTATGATGTAACGGACTCTCATGAGGACCACCACAGGAAGGAAGACCCAGAGTTTCCCTTGCCGCAGAGGATAAGTTCATTAGAGTTACCAGCCTCAGAAATCGGCAATTAACTGCACCTCAGATTGCAGCCCAAATAAATGCTTCGCAGAGTTCAAGTAACAGACACATCTCAACATCAACTGTTCAGAGGAGACGTGCGTGAATCAGGCTTTCAT
Source organism: Oncorhynchus mykiss (assembly GCF_057628025.1). Taxonomy (NCBI): domain Eukaryota; kingdom Metazoa; phylum Chordata; class Actinopteri; order Salmoniformes; family Salmonidae; genus Oncorhynchus; species Oncorhynchus mykiss. The sequence goes on along the minus strand of NC_143042.1, from coordinate 9,438,764 downwards.
GGTCAAACTGCTGCAAAGAAACCACTACTGAAGGACAGCAATAATAAGAAGAGACTTGCTTGGGCCAAGAAACACAAGCAATGGACATTAGACCAGTGGAAATCTGTCCTTTGGTCTGATGAGTCCAAATTTGCGATTTTTGGTCCCAACTGTCGTGTCTGTGAGATGCAGAATAGGTGAATGGATGATCTCTGCATGTGTGGTTCCCACCGTGAAGCATGAAGGAGGAGGTGTGATGGTGTGGGGGTGCTTTGCTGGGGAATTCAAGGCTCACTTAACCAGCATGGCTACCACAGCATTCTGCAGCGATACGCCATCCCATCTGGTTTGGGCTTAGTGGGACTATCATTTGTTTTTCAACTGGACAATGACCCAACACACCTCCAGCCTGTGTAAGGGCTATTTGACCAAGAATGATAGTGATGGAGTGTTGCATCAGATGACCTGGCCTCCACAATCACCCGACCTCAACCCAATTGAGGTGGTTTGGGATGAGTTGGGCTGCAGAGTGATGGAAAAGCAGCCAACAAGTGCTCACCATATGTGGGAACTCCTTCAAGACTGTTGGAAAGGCATTCCAGGTGACTACCTCATAAAGCTGGTTGAGAGAATGCCAAGAGTGTGCAAAGCTTTCATCAAGGCAAAGGGTGGCTACTTTGAAGAATCTCAAATCTCAAATATATTTTGATTTGTTTTACACTTTTTTGGTTACTACATTATCTAAATTGTACAAATAAAGAAAAACCCTTGAATGAGTAGATGTGTCCAAACTTTTGACTGGTACTGTATACCAAAATGTGTCTGTCTGTCTGTCTGTCTGTCTGTCTGTCTGTCTGTCTGTCTGTCTGTCTGTCTGTCTGTGTGTTTTTATGTGTGTGTGTGTGGGTTTTTTTTTGTTTGTGTGTGTGTGTGTGTGTGTGTGTGTGTGTGTGTGTGTGTGTGTGTGTGTGTGTGTTTAGGGGGGAGGAGTACCGCTTTGACCACCACTTCCATTTATCCAATTACTGTCTATGAGAGAGGCGGGACATTAAACACACCCAGTGTCAATCAAAACCATCAACGTGAGCTTCAAACTAACATCCCTTTTAATTCTTAATACTTTAAGCCATGTGTCAAACTCACTCATTCCAAACTCATTAATTAATGTCACTAATTAGTAAAGAACTCCCCTCGCCTGGTTGTCTGGGTCTTCATTTGAAAGGAAAAAACAAAAACCTGCGGACACTCGGCCCTCCACGTTTGAAACACATCTGCTTTAAGCCATTGTGTATCAGTGTTCAGTGAACACATAACATAACATAACACGTGTTAATGTTGTCATTTCAAGATGTTGTTCATTGGTCATTAAAGAGATATTTCATAAATATAATACCTTATTCAAAGCCTTATAAGGATGAATACTCATTCCTCCTAACACATCGAGCCTCCAAGCATCACATTGACGTAGGAAGTATGGCCTCCTTCCCTCCCTCCCTCCCTCCCTCCCTATCTGTCTGTCTGACTTATCTCCAAAGGTGCGGTTTCATATTCTGTTTTGTTCGTTCTCTCTTTCGCCCCCCCCCCCTCCCTCTCTCTCTTCCCTCATCCAATTTTCTCTTTGTTCAGCTGGATTCCTGTTCAGCCTATTTGTGGTCAATGAGTCTCTGTACTGACATCCTAGTCACTTTCTTCTATATATGTTAAACTTTATTTCAACAGCCCCCATAGATGGTCTATATATTTACTAGCAACGCGCTGGGCACACACTGGTTGAATCAACGTTTCTTTCCACTTAATTTCAATGAGATTACATTGACCCAACGTGGAATAGAGGTTGAATGTACGTTTTACTGCTAGAGTGGCTGAATAACTATGTTGTTGCATGTCAATAGAGTTGCAGTCTGCACCAAATACATCTACGCTAGGCTATGAATTTACTGATAGAGTTTCAGAAAACAGAGCATTGCCTGATTCGTCACACTACTACATCATGTCCAGTGGTTTGTGAAATATTCTTGGCCTTGTTGTACTGCACTGTAATGATGAATCACATGGTCTAGAATCAGCCGTATTGAGTGATTTATACAATCAAACGTCATATGTTTCAGTTCTCACTCCAGCTGCATTGATCTTTGTCATGGATTTGTATTCCCTTTTCTTTCCCTAAATGTCTTATTGCAACGTCACCATTCTGTCAACGTTCATCCATACTGAGCCTTAGTGCAGGAAAGGGTGGGTAAAACAGAGATTAATTATACCTGTATATATTTTTCAAACATCTTTGAACCTCTCTTAACCAAGGAAATGTATCTTAATCAACCAAATAAATATTCAATCCAAGATTAAATCAAAACCACGAAAGACACTAAAGAATATAACGTCCCAAACATCCTCCAAAGCCTCTTTAGCTCCTTCCAGCTCAGGTGCAGTCAGAGATTGATGGTGTTACGGTTTAGGCCGGGACAACAAACACAAAGACCCACCACAGCTCTCTTTGTTGTGTCTAACAGAAAGAAAATGTCTGACAGACAGGCAAAAGTGAGGCAAAAGTGTATGATCGAACAGACAGACAGATAGATATATGGAAGAAGAGACAAATAGCCTATATGGATGGAAGGACAGTCGGACTGACCGACAAAAAGACCCAGACAGAAGGAGAACATACAGACATACAGACATATGGTAGAACATACAGACAGGCGGACAGATGGAGAGACAGACAGTCAGAAATAGACTGACACACAAACGGATGACCGACCAGATGGATAGATCAGAAGAGATTTGACCAACAGTAGGAAATACAGAAAGACAGACAGACAGATAGGGCAGCCAGCCAGACAGACAGACAGACAGACAGCGAGGGCAGACAGACAGAGAGAGAGAGAGGGAGAGAGAGAGAGAGAGAGAGAGAGAGAGAGAGAGAGAGAGAGAGAGAGAGAGAGAGAGGGCAGCCAGCCAGACAGAAAGATAGGGCAGGCAGACAGACAGAGAGATAGTTATTTTGAGATGCCAGCCTGCACCTTTCACTACTAATCTCACGTGGTGATACGGCTGTCAGTGATACGGCTGTCAGAGTCCAACAGAGAACCACTGAGAGGTACACAAATAAGCAGCCCTTCAGAAAACAGCCTTTTACCGCTGTGCTCATGTCACAACAAGTCATGAGGGAAGCTAGAGGCTGCTAACATTATGGGTCAAACTCTAGCTTGAGACCAACTCACATGCCTCAGGTGTGCTATGCTGTTAATAACAGAGATAGATAAAAACATACATGTGTAAATACGTGCTCACACACATACACACGCATGCACACGCACAATTCACACACACACAAACACACCTGCAAGCCTGACACGTGTCATCTAAGATCTATGATCTAAGAGGGAGGGAGAGAGAGGGAAAGACAGAGATGGATTGGGGAAAGAAGGGAGAGGGAAATGGGAGGAGACAAATAGGGAGAGATAGAGAGAGAGAGGAAGAGAAAGGGAGAAAAAGAGAGACCAAGAGAGAGAGAGACAAAAAGAGGGAAGAGGGAAGGGGGCAGTAGCATCAGGTAGACAGTGCTGTGAGAGCGGAGGTCCTGCTGGACCGTAGGGAGGTGCTGGTGAACCCCAGGCCTGCCAAAAGCGGCTCTCCTCCGTGCACGGTAGGAGAAAATGAAGTCTGGAACTATCCTGCGCTCCGTCTGCCTTTCACTCTCCTTCCCTCGCTCATCCCCCTCCTCCTCCTCCTCTTTCACAGGTCTTATGGGTGCACTGCCACGTAGCTGAGCAATGTTATGAAAAAGAGAAAGAGAGAGAGGGAGAGAGAGAAATTAAGAGAAAGAGAGAGAGAGAGCACCAATCACCTCACTCCCCTCTCTAGATTAGATTCTGTGTATCATCTTTCTCTCTGCTGTTCAGCCCTTCTTTTACCCTCCATTATTTCTCCTGGTGTAAATAGTAAATACTCTCACTGTATTGACAAGGAGGATCACAAGCTGTCACTACTCTGTGAAACTCTTTAACGTCCCGTGTAGCTCGGTTTGTAGAGCATGGCACTTGCAACGCAACGGTTGTGGGTTTGATTCCCGAGGGGGACCACTATGAAAATGTATGGACTTAATACTGTAAGTCTCTCTGGATAAGAGAGATGACTAAAATGTCAAATGGTAGCTGACTCAGTATGAGAGAGACCATGCATTACAGAGCAGGTGTGAGCTTAAGTTACTTTTTATCAGACAAAAACAAACTTCCTTGAATTTTAATTGCAGAAATTTTATTTTTGGCTACTGAAGCAGGGCCAAATCTGCCTCTGAATGTTCTGTTCATCATACTTGTGTTCATTGCATACAGTTGGGGTTTTCTCTGTTACTTCATTCTCTTTCCCTCTATATATTACTGCCATCTAGTGGCCAAACATATACAAACACATTCCCCAGATCTGTGCCTCGACACAACCCTGTCTCAGAGGTCATGGCTTGGTTTTTGCTCTGACATGCACTGTCAACTGTGGACCTTCTATAGACAGGTGTGTGAATTTCCAAATGATGTCCAATCAATTGAATTTACCACAGGTGGACTCCAAGTTGTAGAAACATCTTAAGGATGATCAATGTAACAGGAGCTCAATTTTGAGTCTCATAGCAAAGGGTCTGAATTATTTTTCAAATTTGTAATACATTTGCAAAGATTTCTAAAAACCTGTTTTCACTCTGTTATTATGGGGTTATTGTGTGTAGATTGTTGAGAAAAATAATTAATTGAATCAATGTTAGAATAAGGCTTTAATGTAAGAAAATGTTGAAAAAGTCAAGGGGTCTGAATACTTTCCCGAATGCACTGTATCAACATCCAATCATGGATACATTTGCAATGTACAGCAGTTATCCATCATTGCTACAGGGTAAAATATTATCTAATCAAGAAACTCTGATTTGAATGTTATTCTTCCAGGAAGTTTGATAATTTTGGTGCAGTTAATCACCAGACATGGCTGTATACATATATTATATAAAAAATTGTCTTATTAACTTGTTTACAGGAAGCGGAGAGAACGCTTTAGAATGGAAACATTTGGACTGGAAAGGCCATTATTAGGCATGAAAAAAACAAGTGGTGCCCTTAAAAAATGCTGCCAAAGTTTAAAATCATGTTTCTATCCAATAATAACCAGCAGCCAAGCCAAGGATTTGGTGTACAGCACAGCCAAGCTGTTACCCATAAAATAAACTTGTGTTCAGATAAACACATTTCAGCTTAAATAACGATAGGCAATCAAATATTACCCCAGCCCTCTTATGAAAAGTATCTGGAGGTGGTTTTGGAAATTAATAAAGGGCTATTGGAGAATAATTTTGCAGTAGGCAGACATTTTTACTAGACTGTGCTATTGTTTCTTGCCCATATTAGGCCAACGTGAGTTGAAATGGAGTAGCTTTTGTTAATAAGGCTTTGCCATTTACTCGCCAATTCACACTCTTCCAGACCACTAACGGCACTTTCATTTACATTACATGACAACATTAAATAGAAACACATTTAGCTAACAAGTATTCCAATGATAAGATTGCTAAGATACAGCTGACAGTCACATACAGTTGGAGATGGAAGTTTACATACACTTAGGTTGGAGTCATTAATACTAATTTTCAACCATTCCACACATTTCTTGTTAACAAACTATAGTTTTGGCAAGTTGGTTAGGACATCTACTTTGTGCATGACACAAGTAACTTTTACAACAATTGTTTACAGACAGATTATTTCACTGTATCACAATTCCAGTGGGTCAGAAGTTAATATACAATAAGTTGACTGTGCCTTTAAACAGCTTGGAAAATTCCAGAAATGTACGTCATGGTTTTAGAAGCTTCTGATAGGCTAGTTGACATCATTTGAGTCAACTGGAGGTGTACCTAGGGATGTATTTCAAGGCCTACCTTCAAACTCAGTGCCTCTTTACTTGACATCATGGGAAAATCAAAATAAATCAGCCAAGACCTCAGAAAAAAAATTGTAGACCTCCACAAGTCTGGTTTATCCTTGGGAGCAATTTCCAAACGCCTGAAGGTACCATATTCATCTGTACAAACAATAGCACGCAAGTATAAAAACCATGGGACCACGCAGCCATCATACCACTCAGGAAGGAGATAGACTCTGTCTCCTAGAGATGAACGTACTTTGGTGCAAAAAGTGCAAATCAATCCCAGAACAACAGCAAAGGACCTTGTGAAGATGCTGGAGGAAACAGGTACAAAAGTATCTATATCCACGGTAAAACGAGTCCTATATTGACATAACCTGAAAGGCCGCTCAGCAAGGAAGAAGCCACTGCTCCAAAACTGCCATAAAAAAGACAGACTACGGTTTGCAACTGCACATGGGGACAAAGGTTGTACTTTTTGGAGAAATGTCCTTTGGTCTGATGAAACAAAAATAGACCTGTTTGGCCGCAATGACCATCGTTATGTTTAGAGGAAAAAGGGGGAGGCTTGCAAGCCGAAGAACACCATCGCAACAGTGAAGCACGGGGGTGGCAGCATCATGCTGTGGGGGTGCTTTGTTGCAGGAGGGACTGGTGCACTTCACAAAATAGATGGCATCATGAGAAGGAAAATTATGTGGATATATTGAAGCAACATCTCAAGACATCGGTCAGGAAGTTAAAGCTTGGTCGCAAATGGGTCTTCCAAATAACCAATGACCCCAAGCATACTTCCAAATTTGTGGCAAAATGGTTTAAGGACAACAAAGTCAAGGTATTGGAGTGGCCACAAACCCCTGACCTCAATCCCATAGAAAATGTGTGGGCAGAACTGAAAAGGCATGTGGAAGCAAGGAGGCCTACAAACCTGACTCAGTTACACCAGCTCTGTCAGGAGGAATGGCCCAAAATTCACCCAACTTATTGTGGGAAGCTTGTGGAAGGCTACCCGAAACGTTTAACCCAAGTTAAATAATTTAAAGGCAATGCTACAAAATACCAATCGAGTGTATGTAAACTTCTGACCCACTGGGAATGTGATGAAAGAAAGAAAAGCTGAAATAATTAATTCTCTCTACTGTTATTCTGACATTTCACATTCTTAAAACAGTGGTGATCCTAACTGACCAACGACAGGGAATTTCTACTAGGATTAAATGTCATGAATTGTGAAAAACTGAGTTTAAATGAATTTGTCTAAGGTGTATGTAAACTTCCGACTTCAACTGTATGTGGCATCATTGACCTTTAAGTAGGCCATAGTCTTTCAACACAGACTTCATGGGAGCAGTTCAAACAAGTATTTTCTCTGAACACATATCACGGCTTCCATCAATCACAGCTTTACCCAAGCGACGACATACAGTACAGTATAGCTATCCACATTGAGATCCAAGTTCACTCAACTGGCCATCTTGCATTGTTATCTTGTAATGTTGAATCAAAATCAGCTCCCGACATGATGTTTGTTTCTCTGTTTATTGCAGAACATTTTACCGCCATTTTAGAGCCCAACAGACTTTCAGGTTGAGCAGAAAAACCCCTGCAATTGTTTTCAGTTGTTGGATTGTCTATAATCTATATTTGCAGTTTGACTGTCCTGCAGGATTCTATAGACTGCAGCTCAGTAGAAGTGTACCATCTGGAAGCCTCTGAGGCAGTGGAAGGCTTTTGCGTCCATGTGGCCCAGGTCTATGAGGTTGTGCTCCAGCTGCACCAGCACCAGGCTGCTGAGGCCGGGGTCTGAACCCCCCCAGCAGAAGGCGTCGCGGGGCACTGAGTGGATCTTGTTGTGTGTGAGTGCCACTGAGTGTAGCCCCCGGGGCAGCTGCCTGGGCACCTGGCTCAGGGCATTGTGACACAGGTCCAGCTGGTGCAGGACGGGCAGCGCCCTGAAGGCCCCCGAGGCCACCCTGGCTATCTTGTTCCTGGCCAGGCCCAGGTGCTCCAGGTGGGGGAGGTGGAGGAAGGAGGCTTTGCCCAGGGAGGAGATGAGGTTGCCCTCCAGGTTCAGGGTTTTGAGGGAAGAGGGGAGGTGGCGGGGTACCTTCTTGAGCTGGTTGCCCTCTAAGTTGAGGCTCTCCAGGTGGGTGGCGTTGATGAGGGAATCCCTGAGAAGGCCATGGTTGGTTAGCCGGTTAGCACTCAGATCCAGAATCACCAGCTCCGAGGTACCCACGAAGGCCTCCCCTGGAAACTGCTGGATAAGGTTGCCACGGAGGTACAACTCTCTGATAGATAGAGGTAAGCCAAGAGGCACCGAGGCCAGCCGGTTGTGGTCCAGGCTGAGCGTGCGCAGGCTGCCCAGAGGTGAGAGCACACTGGCGGGGAGAGTATCATTCCCATTCCCCAGGCTGTTGTTGCTCAGGCTGAGGACCAGCAGGCCGGGGCAGTTGGCCCAGGCTCCCTCCGACATCACATTAAGCTGGTTGTTATCCAGACGCAGCTCTTCCAGGGAGGCGGGCAGGTCTGTGGGCACACTCTCCAGTAGGTTCCGGTCCAGGTAGAGCCGCCTCAGGGCTGGGATGCCCTCGAAGGCCCCCTCGATGGAGCCGTCTGTCAGCCGGTTGTTGCTGAGCACCAGGAACTCCATGGACAGGTACTCATTGAGCAGGTCCAGCTGAATGCTGTCGATGCGGTTGTTCATCAGGAGGACGTAGCGGGAGTTATAAGGGATGCCGTACGGAACCTTCTCCAGCCCCTTGTCGGAACACTGGACCACTCTGGGAAAGGGGACAATAGAAAACATTGGAGTAATGAATGTCACAAACATTACTGTACAACATGGTTTGGGTGATTAAATAAGACTGTGACAATATGGAAATAGCATAATGATAAAATATTTACAAAAAATAATTACAAATGGGCAATAGTAAGCCTGATTTAGTCCGAGAACATCTCACCGTCCATAGCAGGCACACTCCGGGGGACAGTAGCTGTCTTTGAAGTAGGGGAAGTATGCAGGATTTGTGCCCTCCTTCTTCTCCTGTTTTGTCTCTTTGGTTTTGTTGTCCTTTTTCAGAGGTTTACCTTTCCTCTCATTTATTTTGTCTTTCTTTTGATGTTTCCCTGTCTTTGTCTTGATACTCTTGGTAGTCTGTGTCAGCTTCATTGTGTGTTTTGGCACTGCTGGTTTGGCTGTAGGTTTTGTCTGTTGTGTTTTGGGTGTAGAGTTTGTCTGTACCGTCACTTTGGGCTTGGCTGTTGGTTTTGTCATCTCTTTTGGTTTGGCTGTAGGTTGCAGTTCCTTGGCTGTGGGTTTTGTCATCTCTTTTGGTTTGGCTGTAGGTTGCAGTTCCTTGGCTGTGGGTTTTGTCATCTCTTTTGGTTTGGCTGTAGGTTGCAGTTCCTTGGCTGTTGGTTTTGTCATCTCTTTTGGTTTGGCTGTAGGTTGCAGTTCCTTGGCTGTGGGTTTTGTCATCTCTTTTGGTTTGGCTGTAGGTTGCAGTTCCTTGGCTGTGGGTTTTGTCATCTCTTTTGGTTTGGCTGTAGGTTGCAGTTCCTTGGCTGTGGGTTTTGTCATCTCTTTTGGTTTGGCTGTAGGTTGCAGTTCCTTGGCTGTGGGTTTTGTCATCTCTTTTGGTTTGGCTGTAGGTTGCAGTTCCTTGGCTGTGGGTTTTGTCATCTCTTTTGGTTTGGCTGTAGGTTGCAGTTCCTTGGCTGTGGGTTTTGCTTGTTTTGGTTTGTCTGTAGACTTTAGCTGCTTGACTGTATTTTCTGTCTCTTTGAGAAAAACAATGCTGTTCCTCTCAGTCTGATTGTCGTTGACTGAAACCTTGATAATTGGGCCAACTTTGACCTCCATCGATTGCGAAACAAAACTCTCCCCCTCCCTGAGATTTGTCTGGGAGCTGTCAGTCACACTCTGAACCATAATGAGCTCACTGTCCACCAATGAGATGGCCTCCTCTGCCTCTGGAGCCGGGTCTTGGATATGACTGGCAGGTTGAGTGAGAGCATGAGTGGCAGACTCTGGAACTTGAGAGGGGGTAGAGGGTGTAACTGGTGGAGGGCCATGTTGAGTGGCAGGTGGAGGAGTGACATCATAAAGTGGAACAGGCATAGCTGCAGGGGGAGGGGACATGGGTTCGTTGATAGCTTGATTGACAGGTTGAGTGTCCATTACTTTTTCTACAGGAGAGGAGGAAGTGCTGGTTGGAGAGGGGAGGTCCATGTGTGTAACGACTAAGTAGTTTCCCTCGCTTTGATCTACACTGGGTTCTTTAACTTCCTCAACTCTCAGGTTTTCCTCTAGTTTCTCCTCTCCTCCATATGCTCTCTGTTCCTTACCACCTCTCTCCTCATCATCTGATCTAATCCCTTCTTCATGTCTTCCCTCTCCATTATCTCCTCTCTCCTCCTCCTCTTCATGTTCCTCATCAGCTTCTATCTCCCAATTTTCAAATCTCTTCTTCTCTCTGTAATCAAGCCCTCCAACCAGCGTTCTCTCTTCCTCCATCCTTCGCTCTTCCTCATGGCCCTCCTGCTCTGCTGCCCCCTTCTCCTCCTCTATTCTCCACTTCTCAGATACAGTCTCTGGAGTTAGTCCATCCTCACTCCTACCCTCTTCCTCCCTCTTCTCTTCAGGGTGGGTTGCAGTGAGTTCTTCACCCTCCTCTCCGTCTGCTGTGTTGGTCTCCCTCAGTCTCTCAGGTCTCCAGTCTGACCAGGGATCTGTTTCTCTGACCGAGTCTTCTATGAGGATCATTTCCACTCCTAGACACACCCAGCAGTATCTTAGTATTGACACTCAAGATTAGGCATCGCTACAAAATGACAGACAATGTGGGCCATATTGACAGAGATCTTACGAAGTTTGCAGTTGTTATTTTCATATAAGAATAGAATTATAATAAAATAAAACCACTTCTTACAGTACTTTAAATGAATTACCAAAATTTGGCAAATGGCTCCGGTTCTATTCAAACCTGTGACTAGGTTGCCTGAATAAGTCTGGGATATGTTAACAGACTTGGTTCGTTCGAAAAAAACATTATTCCTATGCAGTGTGGAAACACCTGAATTCAAGTCTACTTAGGTTCCTTTGCTGCACACATACATACATATGATGTGTTTTCCAAACTGATCAGACAATTAGGAGAATCAGAAAATCAAGCTATTAGAAATGAGAAATTGTTGAATTCGTTTTTTCAAGTTTGGGAATGTAAAATCCGTGTGTAGATCCTGTGGATGATGAAAGTTCATAAGCACTTACTGGGCTGAAGTACAAATGATTGAAGAGGAACAATCAGGAGCCAGAGTAGCAGAGTGAGTTCTTCCATGGTCTTCTATCTAAAAGACAATAACCTTAGTCCAACAACCTAAGAGACAGTATCATGTATAACAACGACAGTTTCTAATTGAGTCTATTCCTATTTCAAATATATAAAATACTATCTGAAATGAACTTCATAGATCTTCCCACTAGCACGAGTGAGTTTTCAAAAAAAATTTCATGGTCCTAATCTTTTCTGTCTAGAGGTAGGTGTCCTCTAAATATCCAACATAGATCTAGAGTAATAGAGCAGATAGTATCTGAAGTTCTATCTATTAGATGTATGGGTGTCAGTCTTGCTTACCTGCTGTGCCCTTAGACGTCAGAGCCAATATCATGCATCTGTGTATGTTGTCCAGTGGGAGTCATACCAAACTCTCTCAATGCAAGGAGAAACGCTGATGAACCAAGCAGTCCTCTAGGAATGAGGACCCCCAAATAGTATGACACACACACACACACACACACACACACACACACACACACACACACACACACACACACACACCCCGACTAAACTGGGGGCTAACGGGTGACTTTAATGACCTATTTAAGAGTCCCCTCTCTGTGGGGAGTTTTCACACACACACTCCGGGCCGGGAGCCGGCGGCAGGTAATGACTCTGAATACTCATATCTCAAAGGGAATTTTCACACCGACCCTCCAGGATAGTGGAATCTGGGAAGATCAATAGCAGGAAAGGTTAACAAAAAAAAAGGAGATGAGGGGGTCAATGTATGGATGGGAGGTCAAAGGGGAGAGGTGGTTTTAGGGGGGATTATGTTTGCCCTTGTTCCAGAGGGGCATTAGCAGCCCGGCGGGTGACACCGTGGTGGCAAGTGGTTCCGGGGGAATTGCCTGACCTTTGACCCATAGCGGTTGCATTGATAGGGGAGAGGGGGGTAGGTTGAGCCATTTTTAAAATTTAACTAGGTAGCCAATAGGAACAAATTCTTATTTACAATGACGGCCTACACCGGCCATAGCTGGACGACGCTGGGCCAATTGTGCGCCTGTCACGCCCTGGCCATAGAGGCTTTTTATTCTCTATTTTGGTTAGGCCAGGTTGTGACTAGGGTGGGCGTTCTATGTTCTTTTTTCCATGGTTTTGTATTTCTTTGTTTTTGGCCGGGTATGGTTCTCAATCAGGGACAGCTGTCTGTTGTTGTCTCTGATTGAGAACCATACTTAGGTAGCGCTTGCCCACATGGGTTTTGTGGGTAGTGATTTTCTGTTTAGTGTGTTTTGCACCTGACGGAGTTGTTTTGTTTGTTCCTTGTTGTATTTAGTGTTCAGTTTATTAAAATAATGATGAACACATACCACGCTGCATCTTGATCCTCACCTTCTTCCACCAACGAGAATCGTTACAACGCCCCCTATGTCAAGGGAAATGGTATTCTTTCTAGAAAGATACAAATATCTACATATATTTCAGGATGTTGTGTTTCCCTGGAAATAATCAGAATTCATGTAAACATAACAGTTTTGAAAACAGCTTGTCCAACAAGTGGTCTCTTGGCACAACTTACCCTGGATATAAAGTAAGTTGAGCATAGGGATGGGGTAAGTTGAGCATAGGGACGGGGTAAGTTGAGCATAGGGACGGGGTAAGTTGAGCATAGGGACGGGGTAAGTTGAGCATAGGGACGGGGTAAGTTGAGCATAGGGACGGGGTAAGTTGAGCATAGGGACGGGGTAAATTGAGCATAGGGACGGGGTAAGTTGAGCATAGGGACGGGGTAAATTAAGCATAGGGATGGGGTAAATTGAGCATAGGGCCGGGGTAAGTTGAGCATAGGGATGGGGTAAGTTGAGCATAGGGATGGGGTAAGTTGAGCAGCCTTGGGGTAAGTGGGTGATGGTGTCCTGTGACAGTGGGTGGTAGTTGAATTCATGGAATGGGGTTGTGGTATATTGTCGATCTTAAATGCTTACATTCAGATGTAGATCTTTCTCTTCAATATCACTTACCCTTCCATTTCTTGATCAGTTGTCTGAGACAGAGATGTTCTTTCGATGTACCAATTAGTAGGTAAGTTCCATGCATTCGAGGCTACTTAGCCCATGAAACTGGTCCGTGAGATGTTTGATATGTTCATCAAGCTCAGACTCCATGTCATCAGATAAGACCTTGTGTGGCTTTGTTAATCTATCATAGCCTCTCTTTATACAGCTCAGACTCCATGTCGTCAGATAAGACCTTGTGTGTCTCTGTTAATCTATCATAGCCTCTCTTTATACAGCTCAGACTCCATGTCAATCAGATAAGACCTTGTGTGTCTCTGTTAATCTATCATAGCCTCTCTTTATACAGCTCAGACTCCATGTCGTCAGATAAGACCTTGTGTGTCTCTGTTAATCTATCGTAGCCTCTCTTTCACACAGGTTCATGTTTGTTTTCTTTTTTGTCAATGCACCTCTTCAGTGTAATTCAGTCTATTTTTCATCCCTTGCTGCTGCTCAAATGGACTTCTTCCCTTCTGTCACTTCGTTGTCTGCTCTCTCAAGAACCTCGGGGGGGGGGGGGGTAGACACCTGCTTGTTTTACGTTTGTTTACACAGTTCACATGCACAGTATGCATAACACATTGCATACTGGGCATAAAACTGACTAAATGTAATCATTATTTATATGGGATATGGTGGCTGTTGGCTCAACTTACCCCATGGCTGTTGGCTCAACTTACCCCATGGCCGTTGGCTCAACTTACCCCATGGCCGTTGGCTCAACTTACCCCATGGCCGTTGGCTCAACTTACCCCATGGCCGTTGGCTCAACCTACCCCATGGCCGTTGGCTCAACCTACCCCATGGCCGTTGGCTCAACCTACCCCATGGCCGTTGGCTCAACCTAACCCATGGCCGTTGGCTCAACTTACCCCAGGGCCGTTGGCTCAACTTACCCCAGGGCCGTTGGCTCAACTTACCCCAGGGCCGTTGGCTCAACTTACCCCAGGGCCGTTGGCTCAACTTACCCCAGGGCCGTTGGCTCAACTTACCCCATGGCCGTTGGCTCAACTTACTCCAAGGCAAACATTTAGACTACATTAGCCCACACAGCTACAAGGGTGCAATTTTGTGCTAGGTTTAAGACATCATATTGTAGCTTACTGAGACCCTAAGTGATGTACAAAACCATCTTAAAAATATCTACTTTGGTTTAGATACAGTGCCTTGCGAAAGTATTCGGGCCCCTTGAACTTTGCGACCTTTTGCCACATTTCAGGCTTCAAACATAAAGATATAAAACTGTATTTTTTTGTGAAGAATCAACAACAAGTGGGACACAATCATGAAGTGGAACAACATTTATTGGATATTTCAAACTTTTTTAACAAATCAAAAACTGAAAAATTGGGCGTGCAAAATGATTCAGCCCCCTTAAGTTAATACTTTGTAGCGCCACCTTTTGCTGCGATTACAGCTGTAAGTCGCTTGGGGTATGTCTCTATCAGTTTTGCACATCGAGAGACAGAATTTTTTTCCCATTCCTCCTTGCAAAACAGCTCGAGCTCAGTGAGGTTGGATGGAGAGCATTTGTGAACAGCAGTTTTCAGTTCTTTCCACAGATTCTCGATTGGATTCAGGTCTGGACTTTGACTTGGCCATTCTAACACCTGGATATGTTTATTTTTGAACCATTCCATTGTAGATTTTGCTTTATGTTTTGGATCATTGTCTTGTTGGAAGACAAATCTCCGTCCCAGTCGCAGGTCTTTTGAAGACTCCATCAGGTTTTCTTCCAGAATGGTCCTGTATTTGGCTCCATCCATCTTCCCATCAATTTTAACAATCTTCCCTGTCCCTGCTGAAGAAAAGCAGGCCCAAACCATGATGCTGCCACCACCATGTTTGACAGTGGGGATGGTGTGTTCAGCTGTGTTGCTTTTACGCCGAACATAAAGTTTTGCATTGTTGCCAAAAAGTTCAATTTTGGTTTCATCTGACCAGAGCACCTTCTTCCACATGTTTGGCGTGTCTCCCAGGTGGCTTGTGGCAAACTTTAAACGACACTTTTTATGGATATCTTTAAGAAATGGCTTTCTTCTTGCCACTCTTTCATAAAGGCCAGATTTGTGCAATATACGACTGATCGTTGTCCTATGGACAGAGTCTCCCACCTCAGCTGTAGATCTCTGCAGTTCATCCAGAGTGATCATGGGCCTCTTGGCTGCATCTCTGATCAGTCTTCTCCTTGTATGAGCTGAAAGTTTAGAGGGACGGCCAGGTCTTGGTAGATTTGCAGTGGTCTGATACTCCTTCCATTTCAATATTATCGCTTGCACAGTGCTCCTTTGGATGTTTAAAGCTTGGGAAATCGTTTTGTATCCAAATCCGGCTGGTGTGTTCCTTGTTCTTCATGATGCTCTCTGCGCTTTTAACGGACCTCTGAGACTATCACAGTGCAGGTGCATTTATACGGAGACTTGATTACACACAGGTGGATTGTATTTATCATCATTAGTCATTTAGGTCAACATGGGATCATTCAGAGATCCTCACTGAACTTCTGGAGAGAGTTTGCTGCACTGAAAGTAAAGGGGCTGAATAATTTTGCACGCCCAATTTTTTGCACGCCCAAAGTTTTTGATTTGTTAAAAAAGTTTGAAATATCCAATAAATGTCGTTCCACTTCATGATTGTGTCCCACTCGTTGTTGATTCTTCACAAAAAAATACAGTTTCATATCTTTATGTTTGAAGCCTGAAATGTGGCAAAAGGTCGCAAAGTTCAAGGGGGCCGAATACTTCTGCAAGGCACTGTACAAGCATTATGAAACCCATAACACAGGGATCATCAGCTAGATTCAGCCGTGGGGATATTTATTATTGAGTGGATGGTCGGTGGGCCGGAACATAATTATAAATCATTTGCAGACTGCAAATTGACTGCAAGAAGCCCAAACAGATATGATGTTAGACTAAAACAGAATCATTTCAAACCTTGCTTACATTTGCATACGACCACGTCTGTCTATTGTGCATGGGAATACTTCGGTACAGATTTCTTACATTAAATTCACTTGGATCGACTTCCTTGAGGGGAAAACATTTTTGTGCTTAGAACTTGGGGTGCCAAATAAAACCACAGCCATTTGGGGAACCCTGCTATAACACAATCAATTAATTAGACTTTGTGAAAAACAGTTTTTGGCGCTAACTTGCTTACCACTTTTCTATGTGGTTTCTTCCTTCACCGACTCCATGAAATGTATTTTCATTTTTATTTATTTGACCTTTATTTAACCAGGTAGGCTAGTTGAGAACAAGTTCTCATTTGCAACTGCGACCTGGCCAAGATAAAGCGTAGCAATTCGACACATACAACAACACAGAGTTACATATGGAATAAACAAAACATACAGTCAGTAATACAGTAAAAAAAAAAAAAAACATGTCTATATACAGTGAGTGCAAATGAGGTAAGATAAGGGAGTTAAGGCAATAAATAGGCCTTGGTGGTGAAGTAATTACAATATAGCAATTAAACACTGGAATGGTAGATGTGCAGAAGAAGAATGTGCAAGTAGAGATACTGGGGTGCAAAGGAGCAAGATAAATAAATACATACTGTACGGGGATGAGGTAGGTAGATAGATGGGCTGTTTACAGATGGGCTATGTACAGGTGCAGTGAACTGTGAGCTGCCCTGACAGCTGGTGCTTAGTGAGGGAGATGTGAGTCTCCAGCTTCAGTGATTTTTGCAATTCGTTCCAGTCATTGGCAGCAGAGAACTGGAAGGAAAGACGACCAAAGTAGGAATTGGCTTTGGGGATGACCAGTGAAATATACCTGCTGGAGCGCGTGCTACGAGTGGGTGCTGCTATGGTGACCAGTGAGTTGAGATAAGGTGAGGCTTTACCTAGCAGGGTCTTGTAGATGACCTGGAGCCAGTGGGTTTGGCGACGAGTATGAAGCGAGGGCCAGCCAACGAGAGCGTACAGGTCGCAGTGGTGGGTAGTGTATGGGGCTTTGGTGACAAAAACGGATGGCACTGTGATAGACTGCATCCAATTTGTTGAGTAGAGTGTTGGAGGCTATTTTATAGATGACATCGCCAAAGTCGAGGATCGGTAGGATGGTCAGTTTTACGAGGGTATGTTTAGCAGCATGAGTGAAGGATACTTTGTTGCGATATAGGAAGCCAATTCTAGATTTAATTTTGGATTGGAGATGCTTAATGTGAGTCTGGAAGGAGAGTTTACAGTCTAACCAGACACCTAGGTATTTGTAGTTGTCCACGTATTCTAAGTCAGAGCCGTCCAGAGTAGTGATGCTGGATGGGCGGGCAGGTGTGGGCAGCGATCGATTGAATAACATGCATTTAGTTTTACTTGCATTGGCAAGTGAAGCTCATCTGCAGGTTAGTTAACACAGTGTCCAAAGAAGAACCAGAGGTATACAGAATGGTGTTGTCTGCATAGAGGTGGCACAGAGAATCACCAGCAGCAAGAGCAATATCATTGATGTATACAGAGAAGAGAGTCGGCCCGAGAATTGAACCCTGTAGCACCCCCATAGAGATTGCCAGAGGTTCGGACAACAGGCCTTCCAATTTGACACACTGAACTCTATCATAGAAGTAGTTGGTAAACCAGGCGAGGCAATTATTTGAGAAAATGATGAACTCTTTGGTCACATGATTCATTGTGTTTTTGGTTTCCTAGAAAAAAGGGGTTGCTCAACTTACCCTTTGGATCAACTTACCCCATTATCCCCCTTTGTTCCAGAATATTCAGACTTCAAAGTAGGGCCTACCCTGGTCTCCATACATTGGTTAGTGTTTTAAGTTTGATGTCTGGCCAACATGTACGTATACTCTATCTTCCTTTAAAACCTACATGTGGACTACATGTTTTCAGCTAAATAGATAATTCTCATTAAATGTACATCTCATGTTGTGTGGCATTCAAAACATCTAATGTCTTGAGAAAACAGGATTTATCCGATGTCTATATTTTTCTGTTTGGAAGAGAACAGCTGTACTGTAGTAAAAAACAGGAAGTAAAATAGAGACATTCTGCTGGGTCGTATTCATTGGGGCACACTGAAGAAAAACGTTTTGCTCCTGACAATGAAAACGGCTTCTTATTGCAGTGTTTCACTCCTCTCTTTTAGCCACTCATTATTCTCGGCGTTCGTAACCTTGGTGTTTCTCATCTATCATCTACATTGTAATAAACGGAGCCAAACATTCCCGAAGGACTTATCGGAATAGTTTGTTTTCAACACGATATGGGTTGGGAAGGGTTTATGAACGATGAGCAATTTCACAATTCAGTCCAGTATAACTTGTGTACAGATTTGTGATCGTACAGCACAAACAATGGCCTGTTGTTTACAAGCAGCAGAGCTGGGGATGGTTAGAAACACACATTCATGCACATACATAGATGTGCGCACACACACACACACTTGTTACAGCATTACATCACTACCTAGTGAGTGAGAGTTAATAAACTGCTTTCTAGTCCGATCACTTGTCTGATCGCCTTAGTATCACGCAGTAAAGTGAAGAGAATCCTGTTAATTCACTGTTTAGGAGTTATTAAGACCCTGGGGACCAGTGGCCTGTCCTTGCATTACTGACGTGCTCCTTCAGAGACTCCAAATAAAACCCAGCCATCACCGTCTAACTAGAGAATTACAATACCCACTGTCCCAATGAATAACACAGAGACACAGTAACAGAGACTGATAGATAAACAAAACAGTATTATATGAAGGATTAGATTGAGGGAGGGAGGGAAAATGGCATGCTGGGATATGGACTGGATAGACAGTGTGTAAGGTCACCTGGACTACCTGGCCTGATGACTCCTTGCTGTCCACCTGGTCATGCTGCTGCTCCAGTTTCAAATGTTCTGCCTGTGGCTATGGAACACTGACCTGTTCACCAGATGTGCTACCTTGTCCCAGACCTGCTCTTTTCAACTCTCTAGAGACCGCAAGAGCGGTAGAGATACTCTGAATGATCGGCTATGAAAAGCCAACTGACATTTACTCCTGAGGTGCTGACCTGTTGCACCCTCGACAACCACTGTGATTATTCTATTTGACCCTGTTGGTCATCTATGAATATTTGAACATCTTGGCCATGTTCTGTTATAATCTCCACCCGGCAGAGCCAGAAGAGGACTTGTCACACCTCATAGCCAAATCAAATCAAATCAAATTGTATTGGTCACATACACATGGTTAGCAGATGTTAATGCGAGTGTAGCGAAATGCTTCTAGTTCCGACTGTGCAGTAATATCTAACAAGTAATCTAACAATTTCACTACAACTATCTTATACACACAAGTGTAAAGGAATCAATAAGAATATGTACGTATAAATATATGAATGACAAATGCCGGTTTGCCTGAGGCTGATGCCGTGAAGGTGTTTGTACACATGCATATACACACACTCCCATTCAAATAAACACATACAAGAACACACACATACTTGTAATAGTGCCAGACATGCACACAAACATATACAGTGCCTTGCGAAAGTATTCGGCCCCCTTGAACTTTGCGACCTTTTGCCACATTTCAGGCTTCAAACATAAAGATATAAAACTGTATTTTTTTGTGAAGAATCAACAACAAGTGGGACACAATCATGAAGTGGAACAACATTTATTGGATATTTCAAACTTTTTTAACAAATCAAAAACTGAAACATTGGGCGTGCAAAATTATTCAGCCCCTTTACTTTCAGTGCAGCAAACTCTCTCCAGAAGTTCAGTGAGGATCTCTGAATGATCCAATGTTGACCTAAATGACTAATGATGATAAATACAATCCACCTGTGTGTAATCAAGTCTCCGTATAAATGCACCTGCACTGTGATAGTCTCAGAGGTCCGTTAAAAGCGCAGAGAGCATCATGAATAACAAGGAACACACCAGGCAGGTCCGATATACTGTTGTGAAGAAGTTTAAAGCCGGATTTGGATACAAAAAGATTTCCCAAGCTTTAAACATCCCAAGGAGCACTGTGCAAGCGATAATATTGAAATGGAAGGAGTATCAGACCACTGCAAATCTACCAAGACCTGGCCGTCCCTCTAAACTTTCAGCTCATACAAGGAGAAGACTGATCAGAGATGCAGCCAAGAGGCCCATGATCACTCTGGATGAACTGCAGAGATCTACAGCTGAGGTGGGAGACTCTGTCCATAGGACAACAATTAGTCGTATATTGCACAAATCTGGCCTTTATGGAAGAGTGGCAAGAAGAAAGCCATTTCTTAAAGATATCCATAAAAAGTGTTGTTTAAAGTTTGCCACAAGCCACCTGGGAGACACACCAAACATGTGGAAGAAGGTGCTCTGGTCAGATGAAACCAAAATTGGCCAACAATGCAAAACGTTATGTTTGGCGTAAAAGCAACACAGCTGAACACACCATCCCCACTGTCAAACATGGTGGTGGCAGCATCATGGTTTGGGCCTGCTTTTCTTCAGCAGGGACAGGGAAGATGGTTAAAATTGATGGGAAGATGGATGGAGCCAAATACAGGACCATTCTGGAAGAAAACCTGATGGAGTCTGCAAAAGACCTGAGACTGGGACGGAGATTTGTCTTCCAACAAGACAATGATCCAAAACATAAAGCAAAATCTACAATGGAATGGTTAAAAAATAAACATATCCAGGTGTTAGAATGGCCAAGTCAGTCCAGACCTGAATCCAATCGAGAATCTGTGGAAAGAACTGAAAACTGCTGTTCACAAATGCTCTCCATCCAACCTCACTGAGCTCGAGCTGTTTTGCAAGGAGGAATGGGAAAAAATTTCAGTCTCTCGATGTGCAAAACTGATAGAGACATACCCCAAGCGACTTACAGCTGTAATCGCAGCAAAAGGTGGCGCTACAAAGTATTAACTTAAGGGGGCTGAATAATTTTGCACGCCCAATTTTTGATTTGTTAAAAAAGTTTGGAATATCCAATAAATGTCGTTCCACTTCATGATTGTGTCCCACTTGTTGTTGATTCTTCACAAAAAAATAAAGTTTTATATCTTTATGTTTGAAGCCTGAAATGTGGCAAAAGGTCGCAAAGTTCAAGGGGGCCGAATACTTTCGCAAGGCACTGTAAAATAGGCATTGCTGTTATGATTTCAGTTGTCCTTGATGTCCTTTGTTATAAATGTATTTTTTTTTTGTATTTTCTTTTTTGCATTGTTGTTTTCTTCTGTCTTTTCCTTTCTTCTCTTTAGTTCATTACCTTGGTTGTTGGTGCATTGTTGTTTTCTTCTGTCTTTTCCTTTCTTCTCTTTAGTTCATTACCTTGGTTGTTGGTGCATTGTTGTTTTCTTCTGTCTTTTCCTTTCTTCTCTTTAGTTCATTACCTTGGTTGTTGGTGCATTGTTGTTTTCTTCTGTCTTTTCCTTTCTTCTCTTTAGTTCATTACCTTGGTTGTTGGTGCATTGTTGTTTTCTTCTGTCTTTTCCTTTCTTCTCTTTAGTTCATTACCTTGGTTGTTGGTGCATTGTTGTTTTCTTCTGTCTTTTCCTTTCTTCTCTTTAGTTCATTACCTTGGTTGTTGGTGCATTGTTGTTTTCTTCTGTCTTTTCCTTTCTTCTCTTTAGTTCATTACCTTGGTTGTTGGTGCATTGTTGTTTTCTTCTGTCTTTTCCTTCTCTTTAGTTCATTACCTTGGTTGTTGGTGCATTGTTGTTTTCTTCTGTCTTTTCCTTCTCTTTAGTTCATTACCTTGGTTGTTGGTGCATTGTTGTTTTCTTCTGTCTTTTCCTTTCTTCTCTTTAGTTCATTACCTTGGTTGTTGGTGCATTGTTGTTTTCTTCTGTCTTTTCCTTTCTTCTCTTTAGTTCATTACCTTGGTTGTTGGTGCATTGTTGTTTTCTTCTGTCTTTTCCTTTCTTCTCTTTAGTTCATTACCTTGGTTATTGGTGCATTGTTGTTTTCTTCTGTCTTTTCCTTTCTTCTCTTTAGTTCATTACCTTGGTTGTTGGTGCATTGTTGTTTTCTTCTGTCTTTTCCTTTCTTCTCTTTAGTTCATTACCTTGGTTGTTGGTGCATTGTTGTTTTCTTCTGTCTTTTCCTTTCTTCTCTTTAGTTCATTACCTTGGTTGTTGGTGCATTGGGGGGTTCTTGGGGGTGTGGAATGGAAAATAATTGTATTTTTATATTTTATTCCGGGGGGTACTGTGGGAGGGGTCTCGAATGGTTGAGGGACAGCTATTGGGGAACTGCGGGGGGATCTTGGAGGGTTCGGGTTTCACAAGATTGTGATCATGAAAAAGGAAACTGACACATTTTATATCACTATCATGCACACGCACCCTCACACACAAGGATGGATCTGTTGTGGAAAGACTGATACATGTTTGATAGTAGTAGTAGGCACCCTCACACACAAGGATGGATCTGTTGTGGAAAGACTGATACATGTTTGATAGTAGTAGTAGACACCCTCACACACAAGGATGGATCTGTTGTGGAAAGACTGATGCATGTTTGATAGTGTCTTGATGCTGTATTGTTTGTCCTTCATGTTCTAATACTTTAATGTTACCCCTTCCTTGTGTTTTTGGTAATAAATTATTAGAAAAAAATATAAATATATGGATGATGAATACATGGATGGCCGTGCGGCATCGGAAAGATGCAGTAGAGAGTACATTATATACATATGAGATGAGTAATGTAGGGTATGTAAACAGTATATAAAGTGGCATTGTTTAAAGTCACTAGTGATACATTTATTACATCCCATTTTTTATTATTATGTGGCCAGAGATTTGAGTCAGTATGTTGGCAGCAGCAACTCAATGTTAGTGATGGCTGTTTAACAGTCTGATGGCCTTGAGATATACGTTTTTCAGTCTCTCGGTCCCAGCTTTGATGCACCTGTACTGACCTCGCCTTCTGGATGATAGCGAGGTGAACAGGCAGTGGCTCGGGTGGTTGTTGTCCTTGATTATCTTTTTGGCCTTCCTTAGACAGCGAGGGGGTGGTGTAGGTGTCCTGGAGGGCAGGTAGTTTGCCCCCGGTGATGCGTTATGCAGACCTCTCTACCCTCTGGAGAGCCTTACGGGTGTGGGCGGAGCAGTTGCCGTACCAGGTGGTGATACAGCCCGACAGAATGCTCTCGATTGTGCATCTGTAAAAGTTTGTGAGTGTTTTCGGTGACAAGCCAAATTTCTTCAGCCTGCTGAGGTTGAAGAGGTGCTGTTGCGCCTTCTTCACGATGCTGTCTGTGTGGGTGGACCAATTCAGTTTGTCTGTGATGTGTACGCCGAGGAACTTAACACTTTCCACCTTCTCCACTGCTGCCCCGTCGATGTGGATAGGGGGGGTTTGTTGACGTTGTTTTGTTGATGTCGAGTGTGAGGTTATTTTCCTGACACCACACTCCGAGGGCCCTCGCCTCCTCCCTGTACTCCGTCTCGTCGTTGTTGGTAATCAAGCCTACCACTGTGGTGTCGCAAACTTGATGATTGAGTTGGAGGCGTGCGTGGCCACGCAGTCATGGGTGAACAGGGAGTACAGGAGAGGGCTCAGAACGCACCCTTGTGGGGCCCCAGTGTTGAGGATCAGAGTGGAGATGTCGTTTCCTACCCTCACCACCTGGGGGCGGCCCATAAGAAAGTCCAGGACCCAGTTGCACAGGGCGGGGTAGAGACCCAGTTACATCATGTACGTCTCCAGTGATAACTGTGACAGTCTGAGTTACATCATGTACGTCTCCAGTGATAACTGTGACAGTCTGAGTTACATCATGTACGTCTCCAGTGACAACTGTGACAGTCTGAGTCACATCATGTACGTCTCCAGTGATAACTGTGACAGTCTGAGTCACATCATGTACGTCTCCAGTGATAACTGTGACAGTCTGAGTTACATCATGTACGTCTCCAGTGACAACTGTGACAGTCTGAGTCACATCATGTAAGTCTCTCGTTAGGATTAAGACCTCAATATAGACCAGGGCTGTTCAACCCTGGTCCTGGAGGGCCAAAACACTTCTGTTTTTTTGTTTCTACCTGGTAGTTAATTGCACTCACCTGGTGTCCCAGGTCTGAATTAGTCCCTGATTGGAAGGAGAGGATGAAAACCAGAAGTTTGGCAGCCCTGATATATAAATTCAAATGAATTTATTGGCGCCATCTTGTGGTCAAGGTACACATTTGACCTTTGACCTCTTGGGTTACAATAATAGACCGATGATCACGTGGGAATGGAATATGACAATGAAAAAGAGTCCAAACAAAATGTATTTAAAGTTTCACTGAAGATAGAAAATGATCAATGAATCAGACACAGCATTTCATATGGAAAAAACAAGGCCTTATCCACAGCTGTGCATGTAGAAAAAAAACATGTGGGGGCGCTAAAGGACCACAAACGAGACCACAGGTTGCCTTGATAACAGTCTGTATTGCATAATATTACATAAGCATACAGATCACTGCTGAGTATTAATAGATTGTTTACCATATCATATGTCCTGAAAGATGAAACCGAGGAATACATTAAAATATGAATAACTAATTACACCATCTGGAACCAAATCATAACCGAGCTGTTTGAAATACAGTGTGTGTGTGTGCACGTGCATGAGTATGTGTGTGCGTGAGTGTGGGTGCGGACCATAATCAAACAACATAACAGAGAATGCCGTCTGTTGTTGGCACTTTTGGCTGTACTCCTTGTTTCCCCGCGGTGGTGACGTAATGTCGTGGACCTGTGAGGGTGAGTGGTAGATGAGTAAAAAGTGACCGAGTGGTGGAGGAGGAGAGACCTGTGAGGGTGAGTGGTAGATGAGTAAAAAGTGACCGAGTGGTGGAGGAGGAGAGACCTGTGAGGGTGAGTGGTAGATGAGTAAAAAGTGACCGAGTGGTGGAGGAGGAGAGACCTGTGAGGGTGAGTGGTAGATGAGTAAAAAGAGACAGAGTGGTGGAGGAGGAGAGACCTGTGAGGGTGAGTGGTAGATGAGTAAAAAGTGACTGAGTGGTGGAGGAGGAGAGACCTGTGAGGGTGAGTGGTAGATGAGTAAAAAGTGACCGAGTGGTGGAGGAGGAGAGACCTGTGAGGGTGAGTGGTAGATGAGTAAAAAGTGACTGAGTGGTGGAGGAGGAGAGACCTGTGAGGGTGAGTGGTAGATGAGTAAAAAGTGACAGAGTGGTGGAGGAGGAGAGACCTGTGAGGGTGAGTGGTAGATGAGTAAAAAGTGACCGAGCGGTGGAGGAGGAGAGACCTGTGAGGGTGAGTGGTAGATGAGTAAAAAGTGACTGAGTGGTGGAGGAGGAGAGACCTGTGAGGGTGAGTGGTCGATGAGTAAAAAGTGACAGAGTGGTGGAGGAGGAGAGACCTGTGAGGGTGAGTGGTAGATGAGTAAAAAGAGACAGAGTGGTGGAGGAGGAGAGACCTGTGAGGGTGAGTGGTCGATGAGTAAAAAGTGACAGAGTGGTGGAGGAGGAGAGACCTGTGAGGGTGAGTGGTAGATGAGTAAAAAGAGACAGAGTGGTGGAGGAGGAGAGACCTGTGAGGGTGAGTGGTAGATGAGTAAAAAGAGACAGAGTGGTGGAGGAGGAGAGACCTGTGAGGGTGAGTGGTAGATGAGTAAAAAGTGACCGAGTGGTGGAGGAGGAGAGACCTGTGAGGGTGAGTGGTCGATGAGTAAAAAGTGACAGAGTGGTGGAGGAGGAGAGACCTGTGAGTGGTAGATGAGTAAAAAAGCAACAGAGTGGTGGAGGAGGAGAGACAGTAGGACACAGCACGGTGTCTAAGAGGACACCTGTTTATTATCATGAGGAAAAGTTACAATAAACAGCTCAGAGAGAGTGTGTGTGTGTGTGTGTGTGTGTGTGTGTGTTTATTAACTCAAGGTTAGATGTTTCACACACACAAATCCATCTACATCATAGCTGAACAGATCAGCTGTCATGAGTCTGAACACTGAGAGTGTCTCTCTTGTTCTTATGATTTGACTGTCTGTCCCACTCCCACATCTGTCCTGTCTTCCCCACAATCCTGCTATTGTTCCCCAGTATGCCCAGTTGCCTTGGCAGATTGCCACTAGTCATGCCAGTTGTCTGGTCTCTCACCCACGTCCCAAAGACTTCTCTCGTGGATCTCTGTGAGATGTGATATCTCTGGTGAGACTCGTCCAGTGGATCTGTGAGATGTGATATCTCTGGTGAGAATTATCCAGTGGATCTCTGTGAGATGTGATATCTCTGGTGAGACTTCAGTGGATCTCTGTGAGATGTGATATCTCTGGTGAGACTTCAGTGGATCTCTGTGAGATGTGATATCTCTGGTGAGACTTCTCCAGTGGATCTCTGTGAGATTTGGTATCTCTGGTGAGACCTCTCCAGTGGATCTGTGAGATTTGGTATCTCTGGTGAGACCTCTCCAGTGGATCTGTGAGATGTGATATCTCTGGTGAGACTTCTCCAGTGGATCTCTGTAAGATGTGATATCTCCGGTGAGACTTCAGTGGATATCTGTGAGATGTGATATCTCTGGTGAGACTTCAGTGCATCTCAGTGAGATGTGATATCTCTGGTGAGACATCTACTCCTGGAAGATATGCGTCATGTGCTTTTCACCAAGAGAGCTGGGTCGGGTGAGGTGAGTGGCTTCGCAGAGCGGTGCAGAAATTGGAGCCCTGATCAATCAAATCAAATCAAATGTATGTATATAGCCCTTCTTACATCAGCTGATATCTCAAAGTGCTGTACAGAAACCCAGCCTAAAACCCCAAACAGCAAGCAATGCAACTGTAGAAGCACGGTGACTAGGAAAAACGCCCTAGAAAGGCAAAAACCTAGGAAGAAACCTAGAGAGGAACCAGGCTATGAGGGGTGGCCAGTCCTCTTCTGGCTGTGCCGGGTGGAGATTATAACAGAACATGGCCAAGATGTTCAAATATTCATAAGTTACCAGAATGGTCAAATAATAATAATCATAGTAGTTGTCGAGGGTGCAACAAGTCAGCACCTTGGGAGTATCTCTACCTCTCTTGCTGTCTCTAGAGAGTTGAAAACAGCAGGTCTGGGACAGGTGCACGTCCGGTGAACAGGTCAGGCTTCCATAGCCGCAGGCAGAACAGTTGAAACTGGAGCAGCAGCACGGCCAGGTGGACTGGGGACAGCAAGGAGTCATCATGCCAGGTAGTCCTGAGGCATGGTCCTAGGGCTCAGGTCCTCCGGGAGAGAGAAAGAAAGAAAGAGAGAAAGAAAGAGAGAATTAGAGAGAGCATACTTAAATTCACACAGGACACCGGATAAGACAGGAGAAGTACTCCAGATATAACAGACTGACCCTAGCCCCCCGACACATAAACTACTGCAGCATAAATAATGGAGGCTGAGACAGGAGGGGTCAGGAGACTCTGTGGCCCCATCCAATGATACCCCCAGACAGGGCCAAACAGGCAGGATATAACCCCACCCACTTTGCCAAAGCACAGCCCCCACACCACTAGAGGGATATCTTCAACCACTAACTTACCATCCTGAGGCAAGGCCGAGTATAACCCACAAAGATCTCCGTCACGGCACAACCCAAGGGGGAGTTCCAAACCCAGACAGGAAGATCACGTCAGCGACTCAACACACTCAAGTGACGCACCCCTCCTAGGGGAGGCATGGAAGAGCACCAGTAAGCCAGTGACTCAGCCCCTGTAATAGGGTAAGAGGCAGAGAATCCCATTGGAGAGAGGGGAACCGGCCAGGCAGAGACAGCAAGGGCGGTTCGTTGCTCCAGAGCCTTTCCGTTCACCTTCACACTCCTGGGCCAGACTACACTCAATCATATGACCTACTGAAGAGATGAGTCTTCAGTAAAGACTTAAAGGTTGAGACTGAGTCTGCGTCTCTCACATGGGTAGGCAGACCATTCCATAAAAATGGAGCTCTATAGGAGAAAGCCCTGCCTCCAGCTGTTTGCTTAGAAATTCTAGGGACAATTAGGAGGCCTGCATCTTGTGACCGTAGCGTACGTGTAGGTATGTACGGCAGGACCAAATCAGAGAGATAGGTAGGAGCAAGCCCATGTAATACTTTGTAGGTTAGCAGTAAAACCTTGAAATCAGCCCTTGCCTTGACAGGAAGCCAGTGTAGGGAGGCTAGCACTGGAGTAATATGATCAAATGTTTTGGTTCTAGGCAGGATTCTAGGAGTTGTATTTAGCACTAACTGAAGTTTATTTAGTGCTTTATCCGGGTAGCCAGAAAGTAGAGCATTGCAGTAGTCTAACCAGAAGTAACAGAAGCATGGATTCATTTTTCTGCATAATTTTTGGACAGAAAGTTTCTGATTTTTGCAATGTTTCGTAGATGGAAAACAGCTGTCCTTGAAACATTCTTGATATGTTCGTCAAAAGAGAGATCAGGGTCCAGAGTAACGCCGAGGTCCTTCACAGTTTTATGTGAGACGACAGTACAACCATCAAGATTACTTGTCAGATTCAACAGAAGATCAATCATTTCACACTGTGGGGGCTAAGTGTGTGTGTGTGTGTGTGTGTGTGTGTGTGTGTGTATGTGTGTGTGTGCGCGTGCGTCTATGTGTCTGTGTGCCAAGTGCACATTTAGGTGTGCACTGTGTGTGGGTGCTTTGCGCAGGTAAACCCAATCAATCATGCTGTAATAGCCTCTCTCTCTCTGTGTGTTTGTGTGTGTGTGTGTGTGTGTGCACATTCTTGGCTTGCAGGCAACTAAAAAGTAGACCTGGATACTAGGGCACAGTGGCCTCGGTGGTATAAATGTATTGACATCTCCATTGACAGCCCTGCCCTGGGGTTTAGGATTCATACAGTATTCACTTATTCAAACTGGAGCAAACATCAATGTGACCTGTCCTAGGGGCAGAGAGTACAAAAGAGGAACAGTCAGAGAGAGAGAAGAAAGGACAGGAGCATAGAGAGATGACTTAACTTAAAGAGAGAAAAATACAAAAATAGAGAGAGGGGAAAGAGAGAGAGAGACAGAGACACAGAGAGAGAAAGAGCGAGACAGAGAGAGCGAGATCGAGACAAGGAGAGAGCGAAAGGAACACAGAGAGAGAGAGAGAGATAGAGAGGGGAGAGAGAGCGAACACTCTCGACACACCCATCTGCTCGTGGTCTGTCTGGTGGTGGAAGCAGCGGCAGGGGGTCATGGGGCAAAGGTTAAAGGTGATAGATAGACGATTGATTTACCTAGGCAGCGTCCTAGTCTATCTGTATGCAGATCCCTGCCTCACACAGAGTACAAAGCCATATACTTTAAATCAAATAAAACATTATATCCATGCACTGTACTTCCAGATCTCCCACTATCAGGTCCTGTACCAGGGGCTTGTAGCTCTATTGAGATAAGACTGTACAAAAATGACCTTAATTTTATTTTTTGACTGTACAGTATGTTTATCTGCAACCCTGAGGAAATCCAAAGTAAATATTGAATAATTTGTGTTTAACTCTACAGTCGAGGAGTACATCAGTTAAGAGCTGTAGAGGTAGTTGGTTATTCTTTGCACAAGTGGTGGAGGAAAATACCAAACTACCCTTAACTATTCTGTGGTACATAAAACCTCTTTCAATACATTTTAATAACCAAGTTTCAGGGATAAGTTATATAAACAACATTATTTCTCTACATCTAAGACTACAAAGTTCAGTAGTCTTGTGTGTGTGTGTGTGTGTGTGTGTGTGTGTGTGTGTGTGTGTGTGTGTGTGTGTATATATATATATATATATATATATATATATATATACACACATGTACACTGCACTTTGGGGTTCTCACATGATTTAGTTTGTGTGATCAAAATGTATTCTGAGAGAGAGAGAGAGAGAGAGAGAGAGAGAGAGAGAGAGAGAGAGAGAGAGAGAGAGCTCTGCTGTCTCTGCCCATAATATCATAGGGGATATTAAACCAGTGGTTGTGTTTCATTAGGAGGCCCTGTATCAGAGTTCAATGGCTGAGGGCCTTTGGAAGAGAATGAGGACGGGGTGGCGGGAGGGGTGTGGGAAGAGAAGGATGGAGGAGGAATGGCAGAGGTTGTTGGAGGGGTATGGGAAGAAGACAAGGAGCCGGAGAGTGGAGGAGGAGGTTGGCGGAGGTGTATAGGAAGAAGACAAGCAGAAGGATGGAGGGGCGGAGGTTGTTGGAGGGGTATGGGATGAAGACAAGCAGAAGGATGGAGGGGCGGAGGTTGTTGGAGGGGTATGGGATGAAGACAAGGTGGGGGAGAGAGGAGGAGGTTTGGCGGAGGTGGGGGGAGGGGTATGTGAAGAAGACAAGGAGAGGATAGAGGAGGAGGAGGGGGCAGAGGTGGGAGGAGGGGTATGTGAAGAATACAGGAGAGAGGAGGAGGAGGGGGCGGAGGTGGGGTGAGGGGTATGGGATGAAGACAAGGAGAAGGAGAGAGGAGGAGTTGAGCGCTAACACTTTTGTTTTGAAGTTCATAGGAGGGTCCTTGAAAGTAAGCAGCAGGTTCCCTTGATGTATAGCTAGTTGTCGTATAGCTAGTTGATGGATAGCTAGTTGACGTGTAGCTAGTTGATGTATAGCTAAATGACAGATAGCTAGTTGACGTATAACTAGTTGACGTATGGCTAGTTGACGTGTCGCTAGCTGACATACAGTATAGCCAGTTGAGAGATAGCTAGTTGACGTATAGCTAGTTGACGTATAGCCAGTGTACGTATAGCCAGTTGATGTATAGCCAGTTGACAGATAGCTAGTTGATGTATAGCTAATTTGACGTATAGCTAGTTGATACATAGCTAGTTGATGTGTAGCTAGTTGATGCATAGCTAGTTGATGTGTAGCTAGTTGACGTATAGCTAGTTGACATATAGCTAGTTAACGTATAGCTAGTTGATGTGTAGCTAGTTTATGGATAGCTAGTTGACGTATAGCTAGTTGACATATAGCTAGTTAACGTATAGCTAGTTGATGTCTAGCTAGTTTATGGATAGCTAGTTGATGGATAGCTAGTTGACGTATAGCTAGTTAACGTATAGCTAGTTGACGTATAGCTAGTTGATGTGTAGCTAGTTGAGGTGTAGCTCGTTGACGTATAGCTAGTTGAGGTGTAGCTCGTTGATGTGTAGCTAGTTGAGGTGTAGCTCTTTGACGTATAGCTAGTTGATGTATAGCTCGTTGACGTATAACTAGTTGAGGTGTAGCTCGTTGATGTATAGCTAGTTGATGGATAGCTAGTTGACATATAGCTAGTTGACGTTTAGCTAGTTGACGTATAGCTCGTTGATGTATAGCTAGTTGACATATAGCTAGTTAACGTATAGCTAGTTGATGTATAGCTAGTTGACGTATAGCTAGTTGACGTTTAGCTAGTTGACGTATAGCTCGTTGATGTATAGCTAGTTGAGGTGTAGCTCGTTGACTTATAGCTAGTTGAGGTGTAGCTCGTTGATGTATAGCTAGTTAACGTATAGCTAGTTGAGGTGTAGCTCGTTGACGTATAGCTAGTTGATGTATAGCTCGTTGAGGTGTAGCTCGTTGACGTATAGCTAGTTGAGGTGTAGCTCGTTGACGTATAGCTAGTTGATGTGTAGCTAGTTGACGTATAGCTAGTTGATGTATTGCTAGTTGAGGTGTAGCTAGTTGACGTATAGCTAGTTGAGGTGTAGCTCGTTGACGTATAGCTAGTTGATGTGTAGCTAGTTGACGTATAGCTAGTTGAGGTGTAGCTTGTTGATGTATAGCTAGTTGATATATAGCTAGTTGAGGTGTAGCTCGTTGACGTATAGCTAGTTGACGTATAGCTAGTTGAGGTGTAGCTCGTTGACGTATAGCTAGTTGATGTGTAGCTAGTTGATGTATAGCTAGTTGAGGTGTAGCTTGTTGACGTATAGCTAGTTGAGGTGTAGCTTGTTGACGTATAGCTAGATGAGGTGTAGCTAGTTGACGTATAGCTAGTTGAGGTGTAGCTCGTTGACGTATAGCTAGTTGATGTGTAGCTAGTTGTCATATAGCTAGTTGATGTATTGCTAGTTGAGGTGTAGCTAGTTGACGTATAGCTAGTTGAGGTGTAGCTCGTTGACGTATAGCTAGTTGATGTGTAGCTAGTTGACGTATAGCTAGTTGAGGTGTAGCTTGTTGATGTATAGCTAGTTGATATATAGCTAGTTGAGGTGTAGCTCGTTGACGTATAGCTAGTTGAGGTGTAGCTCGTTGACGTATAGCTAGTTGATGTGTAGCTAGTTGATGTATAGCTAGTTGAGGTGTAGCTAGTTGACGTATAGCTAGTTGAGTTGTAGCTCGTTGACGTATAGATAGTTGAGGTGTAGCTCGTTGACGTATAGCTAGTTGAGGTGTAGCTCGTTGACGTATAGCTAGTTGAGGTGTAGCTAGTTGACGAATAGCTAGTTGAGGTGTAGCTCGTTGACGTATAGCTAGTTGAGGTGTAGCTCGTTGACGTATAGCTAGTTGATGTGTTGCTAGTTGACGTATAGCTAGTTGACATATAGCTAGTTAACGTATAGCTAGTTTATGTGTAGCTAGTTTATGGATAGCTAGTTGACGTATAGCTAGTTGACATATAGCTAGTTAACGTATAGCTAGTTGATGTCTAGCTAGTTTATGGATAGCTAGTTGATGGATAGCTAGTTGACGTATAGCTAGTTAACGTATAGCTAGTTGACGTATAGCTAGTTGATGTGTAGCTAGTTGAGGTGTAGCTCGTTGACGTATAGCTAGTTGAGGTGTAGCTCGTTGATGTGTAGCTAGTTGAGGTGTAGCTCTTTGACGTATAGCTAGTTGATGTATAGCTCGTTGACGTATAACTAGTTGAGGTGTAGCTCGTTGATGTATAGCTAGTTGATGGATAGCTGGTTGACATATAGCTAGTTGACGTTTAGCTAGTTGACGTATAGCTCGTTGATGTATAGCTAGTTGACATATAGCTAGTTAACGTATAGCTAGTTGATGTATAGCTAGTTGACGTATAGCTAGTTGACGTTTAGCTAGTTGACGTATAGCTCGTTGATGTATAGCTAGTTGAGGTGTAGCTCGTTGACTTATAGCTAGTTGAGGTGTAGCTCGTTGATGTATAGCTAGTTAACGTATAGCTAGTTGAGGTGTAGCTCGTTGACGTATAGCTAGTTGATGTATAGCTCGTTGAGGTGTAGCTCGTTGACGTATAGCTAGTTGAGGTGTAGCTCGTTGACGTATAGCTAGTTGATGTGTAGCTAGTTGACGTATAGCTAGTTGATGTATTGCTAGTTGAGGTGTAGCTAGTTGACGTATAGCTAGTTGAGGTGTAGCTCGTTGACGTATAGCTAGTTGATGTGTAGCTAGTTGACGTATAGCTAGTTGAGGTGTAGCTTGTTGATGTATAGCTAGTTGATATATAGCTAGTTGAGGTGTAGCTCGTTGACGTATAGCTAGTTGACGTATAGCTAGTTGAGGTGTAGCTCGTTGACGTATAGCTAGTTGATGTGTAGCTAGTTGATGTATAGCTAGTTGAGGTGTAGCTTGTTGACGTATAGCTAGTTGAGGTGTAGCTTGTTGACGTATAGCTAGATGAGGTGTAGCTAGTTGACGTATAGCTAGTTGAGGTGTAGCTCGTTGACGTATAGCTAGTTGATGTGTAGCTAGTTGTCATATAGCTAGTTGATGTATTGCTAGTTGAGGTGTAGCTAGTTGACGTATAGCTAGTTGAGGTGTAGCTCGTTGACGTATAGCTAGTTGATGTGTAGCTAGTTGACGTATAGCTAGTTGAGGTGTAGCTTGTTGATGTATAGCTAGTTGATATATAGCTAGTTGAGGTGTAGCTCGTTGACGTATAGCTAGTTGAGGTGTAGCTCGTTGACGTATAGCTAGTTGATGTGTAGCTAGTTGATGTATAGCTAGTTGAGGTGTAGCTAGTTGACGTATAGCTAGTTGAGTTGTAGCTCGTTGACGTATAGATAGTTGAGGTGTAGCTCGTTGACGTATAGCTAGTTGAGGTGTAGCTCGTTGACGTATAGCTAGTTGAGGTGTAGCTAGTTGACGTATAGCTAGTTGAGGTGTAGCTCGTTGACGTATAGCTAGTTGAGGTGTAGCTCGTTGACGTATAGCTAGTTGAGGTGTAGCTCGTTGACGTATAGCTAGTTGATGTGTTGCTAGTTGACGTATAGCTAGTTGATGTGTAGCTAGTTGACGTATAGCTAGTTGATGTGTTGCTAGTTGACGTATAGCTAGTTGACGTATTTTGTTTAACACTTTTTTTGTTTACTACATGATTCCATTTTATTTCATAGTTTTGATAGTCTTCACTATTATTCTACAATGTAGAGAAAAATAGTAAAAATAAAGAAAAACCCTGGAATGAGTAGGTGTATCCAAACCTTTGACTGGTGCTGTATATATTTTCGGTGCCCCCCTGCAGTACCACGGAACCCCAGTTGAACACCCCTAATGTAATTCCTTGTGCAATGATAGGGGTAAAAATCTATGGAGTATGCCTTTAATATTCAAAGTCACCAATTCCTCTAGTCTAGTCTCAGACAAGGCCATGTCACCACAGCGCTCAATGCTAAAGTAAGTGTTTACCTAAGCTACATTTGAGAATGTGACGTCTTCGCTAAGTTCTTAACCGGACAGGCTTTCTTACAAGACCTAAGCTTCAATTGAGGATGACTTTTCATTACCAGCGGGCCAGTCAACTCCATACAAACATCATGTTAACATGTTAGCATGGAAGAGACACAGAGACAAAAACAAGGTCAGGAGCTCTTTAACACTGGCCCGGAGAGGACACAAAGAGTGGTTGTTGGTGATGATGTAAGAGGTTGTGCAAGAGGATGGAGAAAGAGGTCATTAAGCTGTGGCAGAGTGTACAGGTCGGGGTGTGGGAACCAAATCGCTGTGTGGGAACCAAACATTAGCATCAATGTTCGTTTAAGCATCACCAACTGGGGTACGATGGAGAGTCAATCTCTCTCTTTTTTTGTAGTTTATATTTTTATCACACGCTGTCCAACTATATCTGTCCTTGGTTGTGAGAGGAGACCGATTCAGTTAAGGTGTGTGTGTGTGTGTGTGTGTGTGTGTGTGTGTGTGTGTGTGTGTGTGTGTGTGTGTGTGTGTGTGTGTGTGTGTGTGTGTGTGTGTGTGTGTGTGTGTGACAGACGTGCTGTGAGAGACTTATCTCTTTAATTGAGCGCCACACAGGCGTTGTATTGATTCCCCCCCTCACACACACACACACACACACACATTATCACTTTATGGGGAAGAAACAGGGCTTGTCACTCAAAGCTGCATGATGGTTTTCTTTGTGAGAAGTCTTTATTGACAAGAAAATCTCCTCAATAACTTACACGATGTTATACAATGAAGTGCAGTACAATACTGTAGAAAAATTCTGATTTAAAAAGCATTCATTTGATGAAGGTCTACATCTTCCTCAATACATTGTCCCCATGGAAGGCCACTTCTCACGTAACATTAAATGAAACATATGTGGACGTTCCTTTGTGAGACTGTGTATGTGTGTGTTGTCTGCTGGTTATCGGTAGACTGACCTCATAAAGACCAACGTGACGCATTCAGCACAGCATCATCCAATCAATCAACTGCTCCCTGGCCATCCATCCCTCTATCCACCCACACCTCCCGCTCTCCATCCATCCCTCTATCCACCGACACCTCCCGCTCTCCATCCATCCCTCTATCCACCCACAGCTCCAGCTCTCCATCCATCCCTCTATCTACCCACATCTCCCGCTCTCCATCCATCCCTCTATCCACCCACTCCTCCCGCTCTCCATCCATCCCTCTATCCACCCACACCTCCCGGTCCATCCATCCCTCTATCCACCCACACCTCCCGCTCTCCATCCAACCCTCTATCCACCCACACCTCCCGGTCTCCATCCATCCCTCTATCCACCCACACCTCCCGCTCTCCATCCATACCTCCCTCCATCCATCCCTACACATCCCTCTCTTCATCCATCCCTCTCTCCACCTACACCTCCCGCTCTTCATCCATTGCTCCATCCCTACACCTCCCTCTCTCCATCCATCCCCACACCTCCCTCTCTCCATCCATCCCTACACCTACCTCTCTCCATCCCTTCCTACATCCATCACTACACCCTTCTATTTCCATGCATCCCTCTATTTTAAGGCCTTTTTAAATGATTGGACTATCAGAAGAGAAATAATCGAAATAGAATGAATAGACAGGGATAGAAATAATGATAGAATAAACAGACAGGGATAGAGATAATGATAGAATAAACAGACAGGGATAGAGATAATGATAGAATAAACAGACAGGGATAGAGATAATTATATAATAACAGACAGGGATAGAGATAATGATAGAATAAACAGACAGGGATAGAGATAATGATAGAATAAACAGACAGGGATAGAGGTAATTATGGTTGTAGGCCATTGGGGATCACAGATGGCTGGTGACACCTTAATTGAGGAGGATGGCCTCATAGTAATGGCTGGAACGGAATTAATGGAATGGTATCAAACACATCAAACACATGGGGTGTTCCTCAAAATGCATACTACCGTGCTCTGAGCAAATTGGAGCACTGGAGGGTCGGAGAACCCTGAAATTCCAAATCAAAGTATGCGAAACGGAACACAGAGGGCACAGTAAAGGGAGGTGCAGCATGAGGTAATACAGTAGGGGGAGGAGCAGCGTGAGGTAATACAGTAGGGGGAGGAGCAGCGTGAGGTAATACAGTAGAGGGAGGTGCAGCGTGAGGTAATACAGTAGAGGGAGGTGCAGCGTGAGGTAATACAGTAGGGGGAGGAGCAGCGTGAGGTAATACAGTAGGGGGAGGAGCAGCGTGAGGTAATACAGTAGAGGGAGGTGCAGCGTGAGGTAATACAGTAGGGGGAAGAGCAGCGTGAGGTAATACAGTAGGGGGAGGTGCAGCGTGAGGTAATACAGTAGGGGGAGGAGCAGCATGAGGTAATACAGTAGGGGGAGGAGCAGCGTGAGGTAATACAGTAGAGGGGAGGTGCAGCGTGAGGTAATACAGTAGAGGGGAGGTGCAGCGTGAGGTAATACATTAGGGGGAGGAGCAGCGTGAGGTAATACAGTAGAGGGGAGGTGCAGCGTTCTCTAATTCTCTCCTTCTCTCTTTCTTTCTCTCTCTCAGAGGACCTGAGCCCTAGGACCATGCCCCAGGACTACCTGACATGATGACTCCTTGCTGTCCCCAGTCCACCTGGCCGTGCTGCTGCTCCAGTTTCAACTGACCTGAGCCCTAGGACCATGCCCCAGGAATACCTGACATTATGACTCCTTGCTGTCCCCAGTCCACCTGACCGTGCTGCTGCTCCAGTTTCAAGTGTTCTGCCTTATTATTATTCGACCATGCTGGTCATTTATGAACATTTCAACATCTTGGCCATGTTCTGTTATAATCTCCACCCGGCACAGCCAGAAGAGGACTGGCCACCCCACATAGCCTGGTTCCTCTCTAGGTTTCTTCCTAGGTTTTGGACTTTCTAGGGAGTTTTTCCTAGCCACCGTGCTTCTACACCTGCATTGCTTGCTGTTTGGGGTTTTAGGCTGGGTTTCTGTACAGCACTTTGAGATATCAGCGGATGTACGAAGGGCTATATAAATCAATTTGATTTGATTTGATTTAATACAGTAGGGGGAGGAGCAGCGTGAGGTAATACAGTAGAGGGGAGGTGCAGCGTGAGGTAATACAGTAGGGGGAGGTGCAGCGGGAGGTAATACATTAGGGGGAGGAGCAGCATGAGGTAATACAGTAGGGGGAGGAGCAGCGTGAGGTAATACAGTAGGGGGAGGTGCAGCGTGAGGTAATACAGTAGAGGGAGGAGCAACGTGAGGTAATACAGTAGGGGGAGGAGCAACGTGAGGTAATACAGTAGGGGGAGGAGCAGCGTGATACCGCACGCTGCTCCTCCCCCTACTGTATTACCTAATGCTGCAGTAGAGGGGAGGAGCAGCGTGAGGTAATACAGTAGGGGGAGGAGCAGAGTGGGGTAATACAGTAGGGAGAGGTGCAGCGTGAGGTAATAGAGTAGAGGGGAGGTGCAGCCTGAGGTAATACAGTAGAGGGTAGGTGCAGCGTGGGGTAATACAGTAGGGAGAGGTGCAGCGTGAGGTAATACAGTAGGAGGAGGTGCAGCGTGAGGTAATACAGTAGGGAGAGGGACAGCGTGAGGTAATATAGTAGGGGGAGGTGCAGCGTGAGGTAATACAGTAGGGAGAGGTGCAGCGTGAGGTAATACAGTAGGGGGAGGTGCAGCATGATGTAATACAGTAGGGAGAGGTGCAGCGTGAGGTAATACAGCAGAGGGAGGAGCAGCATGAGGTAATACAGTAGAGAGGAGGAGCAGCGTGAGGTAATAAGGTAGGGAGAGGAGCAGCGTGAGGTAATGCAGTAGGGGGGAGGTGCAGTGTGAGGTAATACAGTAGGGGGAGGTGCAGCATGAGGTAATACAGTAGGGAGAGGTGCAGCATGAGGTAATACAGTAGGGAGAGGTGCAGCGTGAGGTAATACAGCAGAGGGAGGAGCAGCATGAGGTAATACAGTAGAGAGGAGGAGCAGCGTGAGGTAATAAGGTAGGGAGAGGAGCAGCGTGAGGTAATACAGTAGAGGGAGGTGCAGCCTGAGGTAATACAGTAGGGGGAGGTGCAGCCTGAGGTAATACAGTAGAGGGAGGTGCAGCGTGAGGTAATACAGTAGGGGGAAGAGCAGCGTGAGGTAATACAGTAGGGGGAGGTGCAGCGTGAGGTAATACAGTAGGGGGAGGAGCAGCATGAGGTAATACAGTAGGGGGAGGAGCAGCGTGAGGTAATACAGTAGAGGGGAGGTGCAGCGTGAGGTAATACAGTAGAGGGGAGGTGCAGCGTGAGGTAATACAGTAGGGGGAGGTGCAGCGTGAGGTAATACAGTAGGGGGAGGAGCAGCGTGAGGTAATACATTAGGGGGAGGAGCAGCGTGAGGTAATACAGTAGAGGGGAGGTGCAGCGTTCTCTAATTCTCTCCTTCTCTCTTTCTTTCTCTCTCTCGGAGGACCTGAGCCCTAGGACCATGCCCCAGGACTACCTGACATGATGACTCCTTGCTGTCCCCAGTCCACCTGGCCGTGCTGCTGCTCCAGTTTCAACTGACCTGAGCCCTAGGACCATGCCCCAGGAATACCTGACATTATGACTCCTTGCTGTCCCCAGTCCACCTGACCGTGCTGCTGCTCCAGTTTCAAGTGTTCTGCCTTATTATTATTCGACCATGCTGGTCATTTATGAACATTTCAACATCTTGGCCATGTTCTGTTATAATCTCCACCCGGCACAGCCAGAAGAGGACTGGCCACCCCACATAGCCTGGTTCCTCTCTAGGTTTCTTCCTAGGTTTTGGACTTTCTAGGGAGTTTTTCCTAGCCACCGTGCTTCTACACCTGCATTGCTTGCTGTTTGGGGTTTTAGGCTGGGTTTCTGTACAGCACTTTGAGATATCAGCGGATGTACGAAGGGCTATATAAATCAATTTGATTTGATTTGATTTAATACAGTAGGGGGAGGAGCAGCGTGAGGTAATACAGTAGAGGGGAGGTGCAGCGTGAGGTAATACAGTAGGGGGAGGTGCAGCGGGAGGTAATACATTAGGGGGAGGAGCAGCATGAGGTAATACAGTAGAGAGGAGGAGCAGCGTGAGGTAATACATTAGGGGGAGGAGCAGCGTGAGGTAATACAGTAGGGGGAGGTGCAGCGTGAGGTAATACAGTAGAGGGGAGTTGCAGCGTGAGGTAATACAGTAGGGGGAGGAGCAACGTGAGGTAATACAGTAGGGGGAGGAGCAACGTGAACTAATACATTAGGGGGAGGAGCAGCATGAGGTAATACAGTAGGGGGAGGAGCAGCGTGATACCGCACGCTGCTCCTCCCCCTACTGTATTACCTCATGCTGCAGTAGAGGGGAGGAGCAGCGTGAGGTAATACAGTAGGGGGAGGAGCAGAGTGGGGTAATACAGTAGGGAGAGGTGCAGCGTGAGGTAATAGAGTAGAGGGGAGGTGCAGCCTGAGGTAATACAGTAGAGGGTAGGTGCAGCGTGGGGTAATACAGTAGGGAGAGGTGCAGCGTGAGGTAATACAGTAGAGGGGAGGTGCAGCGTGAGGTAATACAGTAGGGAGAGGTGCAGCGTGAGGTAATACAGTAGGGGGAGGTGCAGCGTGAGGTAATACAGTAGGGAGAGGGACAGCGTGAGGTAATATAGTAGGGGGAGGTGCAGCGTGAGGTAATACAGTAGGGAGAGGTGCAGCGTGAGGTAATACAGTAGGGGGAGGTGCAGCATGATGTAATACAGTAGGGAGAGGTGCAGCGTGAGGTAATACAGCAGAGGGAGGAGCAGCATGAGGTAATACAGTAGAGAGGAGGAGCAGCGTGAGGTAATAAGGTAGGGAGAGGAGCAGCGTGAGGTAATGCAGTAGGGGGGAGGTGCAGCGTGAGGTAATACAGTAGGGGGAGGTGCAGCATGAGGTAATACAGTAGGGAGAGGTGCAGCGTGAGGTAATACAGCAGAGGGAGGAGCAGCATGAGGTAATACAGTAGAGAGGAGGAGCAGCGTGAGGTAATAAGGTAGGGAGAGGAGCAGCGTGAGGTAATGCAGTAGGGGGGAGGTGCAGCGTGAGGTAATACAGTAGGGAAGACGTGCAGCGTGAGGTAATACAGTAGAGGGAGGTGCAGCCTGAGGTAATACAGTAGGGGGAGGTGCAGCCTGAGGTAATACAGTAGAGGGAGGAGCAGCCTGAAGTAATACAGTAGAGGGGAGGTGCAGCGTGAGGTAATACAGTAGAGGGGAGGTGCAGCGTGAGGTAATACAGTAGAGGGGAGGTGCAGCGTGGGGTAATACAGTAGGGGGAGGTGCAGCGTGAGGTAATACAGTAGGGAGAGGTGCAGCGTGAGGTAATACAGTAGAGGGAGGTAGAGCCTGAGGTAATACAGTAGGGGGAGGTGCAGCCTGAGGTAATACAGTAGAGGGAGGAGCAGCCTGAAGTAATACAGTAAAGGGGAGGTGCAGCGTGAGGTAATACAGTAGAGGGGAGGTGCAGCGTGAGGTAATACAGTAGAGGGGAGGTGCAGCGTGGGGTAATACAGTAGAGGGGAGGTGCAGCGTGAGGTAATACAGTAGAGGGGAGGTGCAGCGTGAGGTAATACAGTAGGGAGAGGTGCAGCGTGAGGTAATACAGTAGGGGGAGGTGCAGCATGAGGTAATACAGTAGGGAGAGGTGCAGCGTGAGGTAATACAGCAGAGGGAGGAGCAGCATGAGGTAATACAGTAGAGAGGAGGAGCAGCGTGAGGTAATAAGGTAGGGAGAGGAGCAGCGTGAGGTAATGCAGTAGGGGGGAGGTGCAGCGTGAGGTAATACAGTAGGGAAGACGTGCAGCTTGAGGTAATACAGTAGAGGGAGTTGCAGCCTGAGGTAATACAGTAGGGGGAGGTGCAGCCTGAGGTAATACAGTAGAGGGAGGAGCAGCCTGAAGTAATACAGTAGAGGGGAGGTGCAGCGTGAGGTAATACAGTAGAGGGGAGGTGCAGCGTGAGGTAATACAGTAGAGGGGAGGTGCAGCGTGGGGTAATACAGTAGGGGGAGGTGCAGCGTGGGGTAAATCAAATCAAATCAAATCAAATCAAATTTTATTTGTCACATACACATGGTTAGCAGATGTTAATGCGAGTGTAGCGAAATGCTTGTGCTTCTAGTTCCGACAATGCAGTAATAACAAGTAATCTAACTAACAATTCCAAAACTACTGTCTTGTACACAGTGTAAGGGGATAAAGAATATGTACATAAGGATATATGAATGAGTGATGGTACAGAGCAGCATAGGCAAGATACAGTAGATGGTATCGGGTACAGTATGTACAAATGAGATGAGTATGTAAACAAAGTGGCATAGTATAGTATAAAGTGGCTAGTGATACATGTATTACATAAGGATACCGTCGATGATATAGAGTACAGTATATACGTATGCATATGAGATGAATAATGTAGGGTAAGTAACATTTATATAAGGTAGCATTGTTTAAAGTGGCTAGTGATATATTTACATCATTTCCCATCAATTCCCATTATTAAAGTGGCTGGAGTTGAGTCAGTGTCAGTGTGTTGGCAGCAGCCACTCAGTGTTAGTGGTGGCTGTTTAACAGTCTGATGGCCTTGAGATAGAAGCTGTTTTTCAGTCTCTCGGTCCCAGCTTTGATGCACCTGTACTGACCTCGCCTTCTGGATGATAGCGGGGTGAACAGGCAGTGGCTCGGGTGGTTGATGTCCTTGATGATCTTTATGGCCTTCCTGTGACATCGGGTGGTGTAGGTGTCCTGGAGGGCAGGTAGTTTGCCCCCGGTGATGCGTTGTGCAGACCTCACTACCCTCTGGAGAGCCTTACGGTTGAGGGCGGTGCAGTTGCCATACCAGGCAGTGATACAGCCCGCCAGGATGCTCTCGATTGTGCATCTGTAGAAGTTTGTGAGTGCTTTTGGTGATAAGCCAAATTTCTTCAGCCTCCTGAGGTTGAAGAGGCGCTGCTGCGCCTTCTTCACGATGCTGTCTGTGTGAGTGGACCAATTCAGTTTGTCTGTGATGTGTATGCCGAGGAACTTAAAACTTGCTACCCTCTCCACTACTGTTCCATCGATGTGGATAGGGGGGTGTTCCCTCTGCTGTTTCCTGAAGTCCACAATCATCTCCTTAGTTTTGTTGACGTTGAGTGTGAGGTTGTTTTCCTGACACCACACTCCGAGGGCCCTCACCTCCTCCCTGTAGGCCGTCTCATCGTTGTTGGTAATCAAGCCTACCACTGTTGTGTCGTCCGCAAACTTGATGATTGAGTTGGAGGCGTGCGTGGCCACGCAGTCGTGGGTGAACAGGGAGTACAGGAGAGGGCTCAGAACGCAACCTTGTGGGGCCCCAGTGTTGAGGATCAGCGGGGAGGAGATGTTGTTGCCTACCCTCACCACCTGGGGGCGGCCCGTCAGGAAGTCCAGTACCCAGTTGCACAGGGCGGGGTCGAGACCCAGGGTCTCGAGCTTGATGACGAGCTTGGAGGGTACTATGGTGTTGAATGCCGCGCTGTAGTCGATGAACAGCATTCTCACATAGGTATTCCTCTTGTCCAGATGGGTTAGGGCAGTGTGCAGTGTGGTTGAGATTGCATCGTCTGTGGACCTATTTGGGCGGTAAGCAAATTGGAGTGGGTCTAGGGTGTCAGGTAGGGTGGAGGTGATATGGTCCTTGACTAGTCTCTCAAAGCACTTCATGATGACGGATGTGAGTGCTACGGGGCGGTAGTCATTTAGCTCAGTTACCTTAGCTTTCTTGGGAACAGGAACAATGGTGGCCCTCTTGAAGCATGTGGGAACAGCAGACTGGTATAGGGATTGATTGAATATGTCCGTAAACACACCGGCCAGCTGGTCTGCGCATGCTCTGAGGGCGCGGCTGGGGATGCCATCTGGGCCTGCAGCCTTGCGAGGGTTAACACGTTTAAATGTCTTACTCACCTCGGCTGCAGTGAAGGAGAGACCGCATGTTTTCGTTGCAGGCCGTGTCAGTGGCACTGTATTGTCCTCAAAGCGGGCAAAAAAGTTATTTAGTCTGCCTGGGAGCAAGACATCCTGGTCCGTGACTGGGCTGGGTTTCTTCCTGTAGTCCGTGATTGACTGTAGACCCTGCCACATGCCTCTTGTGTCTGAGCCGTTGAATTGAGATTCTACTTTGTCTCTGTACTGGCGCTTAGCTTGTTTGATAGCCTTGCGGAGGGAATAGCTGCACTGTTTGTATTCGGTCATGTTACCAGACACCTTGCCCTGATTAAAAGCAGTGGTTCGCGCTTTCAGTTTCACACGAATGCTGCCATCAATCCACGGTTTCTGGTTAGGGAATGTTTTAATCGTTGCTATGGGAACGACATCTTCAACGCACGTTCTAATGAACTCGCACACCGAATCAGCGTATTCGTCAATGTTGTTATCTGACGCAATACGAAACATCTCCCAGTCCACGTGATGGAAGCAGTCTTGGAGTGTGGAGTCAGCTTGGTCGGACCAGCGTTGGACAGACCTCAGCGTGGGAGCCTCTTGTTTTAGTTTCTGTCTGTAGGCAGGGATCAACAAAATGGAGTCGTGGTTAGCTTTTCTGAAAGGGGGGCGGGGCAGGGCCTTATATGCGTCGCGGAAGTTAGAGTAACAATGGTCCAAGATCTTTCCTCCCCTGGTTGCGCAATCGATATGCTGATAAAATTTGAGTCTTGTTTTCAGATTAGCCTTGTTAAAATCCCCAGCTACAATGAATGCAGCCTCCGGATAAATTGTTTCCAGTTTGCAGAGAGTTAAATAAAGTTCGTTCAGAGCCATCGATGTGTCTGCTTGGGGGGGGATATATACGGCTGTGATTATAATCGAAGAGAATTCTCTTGGTAGATAATGCGGTCTACATTTGATTGTGAGGAATTCTAAATCAGGTGAACAGAAGGATTTGAGTTCCTGTATGTTTCTTTCATCGCACCATGTCACGTTAGTCATAAGGCATACGCCCCCGCCCCTCTTTTTACCAGAAAGATGTTTTTTCCTGTCTGCGCGATGCGTGGAGAAACCTGTTGGCTGCACCGCTTCGGATAGCGTCTCTCCAGTAAGCCACGTTTCCGTGAAGCAAAGAACGTTACAGTCTCTGATGTCCCTCTGGAATGCTACCCTTGCTCGGATTTCATCAACCTTGTTGTCAAGAGACTGGACATTGGCAAGAAGAATGCTAGGGAGTGGTGCGCGCTGTGCCCGTCTCCGGAGTCTGAC
Source organism: Oncorhynchus mykiss (assembly GCF_057628025.1). Classification (NCBI taxonomy): domain Eukaryota; kingdom Metazoa; phylum Chordata; class Actinopteri; order Salmoniformes; family Salmonidae; genus Oncorhynchus; species Oncorhynchus mykiss. The sequence goes on along the minus strand of NC_143042.1, from coordinate 9,393,768 downwards.
CAGAAGACCGCCTCGTTTCCCTCTCTTTCGGAGTCGTTTTTTTGGGTCGCTGCTTAGGATCCACTCCGTTGTCCTGTTTGTAAGGCAGAACACAGGATCCGCGTCGCGAAAAACATATTCTTGGTCGTACTGATGGTGAGTTGATGCTGATCTTATATTCAGTAGTTCTTCTCGACTGTATGTAATGAAACCTAAGATGACCTGGGGTACTAATGTAAGAAATAACACGTAAAAAAACAAAAAACTGCATAGTTTCCTAGGAACGCGAAGCGAGGCGGCCATCTCTGTCGGCGCCGGAAGTCACCACGTAATACAGTAGGGGGAGGTGCAGCGTGAGGTAATACAGTAGGAGGAGGAGCAGCATGAGGTAATACAGTAGAGGGGAGGTGCAGCGTGAGGTAATACAGTAGGGGGGAGGTGCAGCGTGAGGTAATACAGTAGAGGGGAGGTGCAGCGTGAGGTAATACAGTAGGGAGAGGTGCAGCGTGAGGTAATACAGTAGGGGGAGGTGCAGCATGAGGTAATACAGTAGGGAGGAGGAGCAGCGTGAGGTAATAAGGTAGGGAGAGGAGCAGCGTGAGGTAATGCAGTAGGGGGGAGGTGCAGCGTGAGGTAATACAGTAGGGAAGACGTGCAGCTTGAGGTAATACAGTAGAGGGAGTTGCAGCCTGAGGTAATAGAGTAGGGGGAGGTGCAGCCTGAGGTAATACAGTAGAGGGAGGAGCAGCCTGAAGTAATACAGTAGAGGGGAGGTGCAGCGTGAGGTAATACAGTAGAGGGGAGGTGCAGCGTGAGGTAATACAGTAGAGGGGAGGTGCAGCTTGGGGTAATACAGTAGGGGGAGGTGCAGCGTGGGGTAATACAGTAGGGGGAGGTGCAGCGTGAGGTAATACAGTAGGAGGAGGAGCAGCATGAGGTAATACAGTAGAGGGGAGGTGCAGCGTGAGGTAATACAGTAGGGGGAGGTGCAGCGTGAGGTAATACAGTAGAGGGGAGGTGCAGCGTGGGGTAATACAGTAGGGGGAGGTGCAGCGTGAGGTAATACAGTAGGAGGAGGAGCAGCATGAGGTAATACAGTAGAGGGGAGGTGCAGTGTGAGGTAATACAGTAGGGGGAGGAGCAGCGTGAGGTAATACAGTAGGGGGAGGAGCAGCATGAGGTAATACAGTAGAGGGGAGTGTGAGTGATTCTCAAATGTAATGTTTTATGCGTTTCTCCACATTCTCGTCCTCAAGAGAACATCCTCGGAGAATGCACTTGGAGCATGAGGGTGTGGAGCATGGTAGTATGCATATTGAGAAGCACCCATGGTTTCTATGTGTTTGATACTATTCCATTCACTCCATTCCAGCCATTATTATGAGCAGTCCTCCCCTCACCAGCCTCCTGTGGTGGGGATAGGCCTGGTTGTTAGTCCCAGCCAGATGGACAGTGTATTGGTTGTTGATATGGGTAATTTTGCTCTGGCTTGCATTGTTTCTAGAGCTATTAGGCAATCCATCATGCTTCTAAATGTGGCTGTAACTCCCACCGACAAGGGTGTTTCTGTGCTTGTGTCTTTCCCGGAAAGCATTACACCACATAACAAATCACCTCACAGCTGACGCAGCACATACACTTATCCTAGTAGTATCTAGGAGTTAGAAATCATTGCATTAAGTCCAGGTTTTCAACCAACTCTGAAGTCTGAAGATGTTCAAGCTCTGATTGGGTGTGTGTGTATTTATTTATCCTTTGTTTAACTAGGCAAGTCAGTTAAGAACATGTTCTTATTTACAATGACAGCCTAGGAACAGTGGGTTAACTGCTTTGTTCAGGGGCAGAACAACAGATTTTTACCTTGTCAGCTCAGGGATTCCATCCACCAACCTTTTGGTTACTGGCCCAACACTCTAACCACTGGGCTACCTGCCATTCCAGGAGCGTGCGCAAGTGTGTGTATGTGCGCATGTGTGTAGTTATAGTGGGGGCCGCCAAGCAAATGCCTTGTTATTACGTCCTGACAGTTTTTAATGGAACAGCTGTGTGAGGTAAAAAGAGACCTTGGCTCCAAACAAGGCACAATCTGCCTGGCAACTGCACTCCCATAGGCTCACATTGTGCCTCCTTCAACCAATCACAGGAGCCCCACATTGAGGTGACTATGGGGGGAAATGAAAACCCAGTCAGAGTTTGAAAAGTTCCAGACACAACAAGAGGAGTTGGAGAGTACACTCTTATTATTTGGCTGTCCCCATAGAAGAACCCTTTTGAGAACCTTTTTTGGTTCCAGGAAGAACCCTTTTGGGTTCCATGTAGAACCCTTTCCACATATGGTTCTACATGGAACCCAAAAGAGTTCTACTTGAACCCAAAATGGTTCTACCTGGAACCAAAAAGGGTTCTCCTATGGGGACAGTCGGAGAACCCTTTTGGAACCCTTGTTTCTAAGAGTGCAGGACTTCAGCTTAGGATTCAACAAGGCTGAGAATAATTCTCTCTCATGCAGATTTGCCTAGAAAGTCACTGGGTTTAGTAAATCTGTGCCTGCTCACTCTTCTCAAATTCCAGGGTTCTGCCCAACCTGTTTATTTGACCTTTTAAAACAACAGAGTAGCTAAAGTGCAAACAGATCAGACACTAGCAGAGGTTTATCTAGTAAGTCTCCTTCTCTCTACTTCTCCCTCTCTCTCTATCTCTCTCTCTCTCTCTCTCTCTCTCTCTCTTTCAGTCTCTTTCAGCTCCCATTCCTCTTCTCCACATTGTGACAACACTTTGGGACCTCTGACAACAAATCCATCCACATAACCTTTTCCTCCTCTTTCCACTACTTACGCAAAATAAACCGTAAGGGTTCTGTGAGAAATGTGTGAGAAATGGGCCCAGGGGCATTTCTCAACATTATCAACAACATTCGCATGTCACAATAGAACTTCTCAACATCAATACTCAAACGTATTGTGTGTGAATATGTTCTTCACTTTCCTGACTAATTCCATTCAACTTCCTTCAGTAAAATCAGACAATTGTGGCTTGAGCAACAGTGTGATGGAGATTGAACTGAGTCTCAACCAGAGGCTTGTGGTGTCTCTGTTCTGATCTTATGTGTCTTCACTTTGCGTGCCTGCCTGGCAGGCTGGGACATGGTCCACTGAAACCTTTTGGCCAGTGCTAACTTGCTTTAGCGCAATGACTGGAAGTCTATGGGTATCTGCTAGCATGCTAGTATCCCTTTAACTGGGATTTCAAGCTCTCCTCTCATGGGGATTATTGATGTTTGTTTTACAGTAGCAGTGACGTGTGTGAAGGTGGAGATGTGTGAAAGTCATTTTGACAGGGTGTGTGTGTGTGTGTGTGTGTGTGTGTGTGTGTGTGTGTGTGTGTGTGTGTGTGTGTGTGTGTGTGTGTGTGTGTGTGCGCGTGTGTGTGTGTACGTGTGTGTGTGTGTGTGTGTAATTGCATGTGTGGGTGGGCTGTGCACAGACACGTCCTCTAGTTAACTATAAAACCACCCAACGGAACGTTTTCCAGAACATTCAGCGCAACACAGTTTATCTTCACCTGAGGTCACACATCCTGCCAGTAAACTGCCATCGCAACAAAGACTGAGAGAGAGAGAGAGAGAGAGAGAGAGAGAGAGAGAGAGAGAGAGAGAGAGAAACACATCACATTCACTGTAAGCATATGAACCAGCTGGCTAGGCAGCTTTGTGACGTGGTAACCAATGTAGGCTGTAACCAGCCCAAAAAGATAACTTAGCAGTCATTCTCATCCAGAATGGATACATTCAGTAGATGGTCTGTATTGAAAATATCTTTGCTTTATTGAATATGTCTGCTGTGGTAAAGTACAAGGTGGCTTTATCCAAAATAATGATACTATTAAAAATGACAAAGGAGCTGAGTTTAAATTAGCAGAGTCTTTCCCCGCTGACATCAATCAACCATTTGAAAATACAGAATCTCCGGAAGTGGGCAGAGTCACATAGTCGCCTAGGGCCCCTGGTCCCTGGTCTCAACTTACTGTTGAGCATCAGAATAGTAGAGTAGAGAAGGTGACATTTTGAAATGTGGTTGTGCATCAGCAGTTTTTCTCTTGTTATGTCAGTCACTGATTGTCACTCAATTAGCCCAGTCAGCTAATATTTTATTAGATTATATATTAGATTGGTATTAGATTGGTAAGTTAGTCTACCCAGCTGTCGAAACTTGTTGTAAATATGGCCAAATTAATTTTGTTAGTCACGCTCAATAAGGTATCATATTAACATGGCATAAGTCATGGCAAAACGTGTAGAATTTCAGGTAATTAGCTATGAAACAAAAATAAAAAATATCCACCCCATGGGAAAATGTGTAGAATTGCAGGAAATTAACTTCAACACATAAAATGTTTCTCACCGCCGTCAAGAGGGGGCCACTAAAATGTTTTACCTGTGAGGAGAGGGGACCAACCAACCACATCTCACATAGGGCCCTGTCTCTAGTGAGGCACAACCCCTCACTAAAGTACACTTTATCCCTCACATGGATACTGCATTGACCAGAGTACAGAACTCACTGGGGATATACAATACTAAAGCAATGAGATATGCTCTATTGAAAAAGGGCAAGGTTGAGAATCCCAGAGTCACCCAGATACACACATCATCCTACACACATGCACATACTGATCAGGGAACATTATAGTCCAAGTACAGACATTAGCTGGGGTTATATCAATGTTAATATTCACCAGTGTACAGACCAACCGTAATGACAGAGTGCACAAAGACCACAGATGGATGATTTTTCAGCCTGGTTTAATATGGAACCCGAGACAGAGACACAGGGTCCTTTATGATGATGGGGGTTCCTCTGTAGATTGTTCCAGTCTTTATCACCTGTTGGGACAGAGATAACTGACGCAGACAGATAATGTTCCACACAAATCAAATCACTGGGTGTGGAACCTGACCAGAAAGGCAGCACACACACATATTATGCAAACACACACACCTGTGACTACACTACCGCTCTTGTATCACCCCAATCACAGAAGCCTTTTCCATTTTGCTACATCCTGGAAACCTGCTTCCATGTTTAGATTTGATTGGGATCATTCTCCTCCTTATAAGGACTAGTGGGAGGATAAGGATTTGGGAGTAGGGGTCAGGGGTTAAATCCTGCCAATGTCACCCAACCCCAATTAGACACATGATCAACTTCACCTTGACAACATGTACCCCCCTAGTTGAAACAAATCAGCATTTACCAATGCAATGGCCCCCATTTCAGCTTTAGAGATGAGACCACTTAGAGAAAGCAACCCCTCACTGTGTTCACCCCCCAGACAATCTATTGGAAAATGGCTCATCTGAAGAAACGCAAAGACCATAACCAGACACGGGGGGGGGCAAAGTCTGCTGCTAAATCTGCATCTACACGGCCATATGTAGGGTGGCCTGTCTGTCTGTCTGTTTGGGTGAATATAATCTAGGTGGTCATTTCCATAATGCAGGGTAGTGACTGTGGGAGTAGCAAACATGGTAATCTGGGGTGGGGGTGGATTAGGTGGGATTGTCTGGGACTAGGAGCTGGCAGCACAGTGGAGTGGAGGCCAGTGGAGCCAGATTGGCATCTTTTCTACCTTGTGCTGAAAGACTCCCAGTGGATGTATTGATTAGGCTGCTATTGGCTGGAGTGGGTAACTAGGCTGGAGTGGGTAACTACCCCTCACCTCTCTGTCCTCACTGTACCCGTATCGACACAGTATTGACATAAACAGTGAGGCGGTTCACACAAGCCAGCAAAGACACAGCCTGTTTATGAGCCGCCTTGTATTACTTTGCCAAGACCACAGAAAAACACTCACCAAACGTTCATTTCCTTCATACATATGTGTAGGGGATGGTGGAGTAGAGCGGTAAGATGAAAGCAGTTATTAACGGCAGATGTCTCCGTCATTCTTTAGTTCCATATTACTGTAGCATGCACTCTCATTAGCCATGTGATCCATGTCCCCTACAGAAACGGGCCTCTCCATTGATGTGGTCTCCCCTCCTACGCAGGCAGCATCCCCCTTAACTCCCTGTTTTCCTCTTTCAACATCAACACCTTCTATAGGAGGGCTTTCAAACAGAACACAATGAGACATTGATAAAACCTGAAAGAATATATGTGCTTGGCTTTGTGTGTGGGTGTGTGTGTGTGTGTATGTCTACATCTGCTTCTGTGTAACACACACACCTTCCCACACCCTCTCCCCTTTCTCTCCCTCTTGTCATTACCGTTCCCAGCATTATGTTCATTATCTCTCAGAACAGTCCTCCATGGTAACAGAAGATGAGTGGATGAGTGTAAATGATGGTGGTGTAAACACTGTATAATTTAGCCCCTGTTTAAAGACCTAGTGCTCCACAACGTTTTCAGGGCCAGACACTATCATTTCCCACTCAAATAGCAGCCTATTCCCTATTAGGTGCACTACTTTGGAACAGGGCCCATAGGGATCTGGTCAATAGTAGCGCACTATATAGGGTATAGGATTTCATATGGGACACAAGCTATAGTCTGTAGGCTACATCAGCCCCTTACACCAGGGGAAAACAACCTACAGTCTCTAGGCTACATCAGCCCCTTACAAAACATTAAAGGCCACTGGCTTTCTCCAGAATTAACCAGTAAAACTCTACCTTGTCGCAGATAATGAGCATTGTGTGTGTGTGTGTGTGTGTGTGTGTGTGTGTGTGTGTGTGTGTGTGTGTGTGTGTGTGTGTGTGTATGTGTGTATGTGTGTGTGTGTGTGTGTGTGTGTGTGTGTGTGTGTGTGTGTGTGTGTGTGTGTGTGTGTGTGTGTGTGTATGTGTGTGTGTGTGTGTGTGTGTGTGTGTGTGTGTGTGTGTGTGTGTGTGTGTGTGTGTGTGTGTGTGTGTGTGTTTCTCCTCAGGGAAAGAGGCATTCTATTTGTCCCATAAAGTCTCTACAGATTATGACCAATTACCACTGACTTCCAGAACCATCAAGGCCCACATACTGAATGATCACTTCTTCAAAGAACTGTAGCTAAAGCCTTATTAAAGCTTTGCAGTACTTACAATGCTGGTTGAATTTATTATAATCACAATTGAAAGCATACACATTCACACTTGACGTATAGGTTATTCAACAGCTTTTCAGAACACTACATTCATTAAAGCTACAGTCTGGGATTTGGGAATCAGTTCAAAGGTCATTTCAATTTTATATTTGACCATTTTGTTGTTGTTTTTTTAATCCCAGATTGTAGCTTTAATACATTGTAGTAATGCTACAATTAATGCTAACATGGGCTATGAAGCTCAGTGTTTATCGGGCTAATCCATGCTAACGTTAGCCTGTGGTAGCTGTAGCCATATAATTTTTTTTATGATACAGCATTTGGATAAACTATTCCTAAACAAAAAATCTAAGAATAAAATCTGAGAATACCCCAAATCTCTCTAGCTAGCTACGCCCTTGTGCCAAAACAGACCTTTCCTAACGAAACAAATTCAATGAACTCACAGATGGCAGGATAGGCTGCAGAACTTTATTAGTTCAATCAAATCCTCTAGTGTGTTTTGACAACAGATTTTAAAGGCATGTCAATGTCAATATGTCTCTGACTGGAACGCATAGAATTACACCAGCAACCAATTCCAGTCCGTTGTCTTATAGTGACGCAACCAGTGCTTGACTTGGATTGAAATAGGTGCAGTACTTATTTTGGGTGCCGTTATCGTTTATATTTAAATACCTTTTAGCTAATATTTTATAAGAGGTACAGGAGCTAAAGCAGTAGAAAAATAGAAGTGCAGGTACTCAGCTCTGGTGAGCTCCTGCCCAAGTCAAGCACCGGATGCAACCACACTCTAGGCCCTAATACGTCCAACACACAAACATGCGTAGACAGCTGCACACAAGCACAACACACACACACACACACACACACACACACACACACACACACACACACACACACACACACACACACACACTCACTCACTCACTCACTCACTCACTCACTCACTCACTCACTCACTCACTCACTCACACACACACACACACACACACACACACACACACACACACACACACACACACACACACACACACACACACACACACACACACACACACACACACACTACACACACACAGAGAAAGAAGCGTGCGCGTGCATGCACGCAAGCACCAACACACAATGGGAGGGCAGTGGAGGTGTTCACCACATTGTCCAACCCAAACAGCCATGCAACAGTCCAGAAACCCCAGCTGAGACGGAAATGGTGACCCACTTTCTGATAGACAGAAAATCAAAAGCCCCACACACACAAGAATATAAGCACAACCACCCCCACACACACACACACACACACACACACACACACACACACACACACACACACACACACACACACACACACACACACACACACACACAGTACAAGAACGGGCTGTGTGCATAATATGTATTCCTGCCTGCCTCACTGTGGAGATCACCGTGACCAATTAGACTAGGGCACAGGTTAGCTTGTGTCTGTTGAGAGAGAGATGTTTCTGTGTCCTGAAAGGCACCCTATTCCCTATATAGTGCACTACTTATGATCAGAGCCCTTGGTCAAAAGTAGTGCACAAAATAGGCAGTAGGATGCCATTTGGGACGCAAGTCATCTCTGGTACATAGTTCAATGCTGCAATACTTAACAGTTACCTCCCAGTAAAACAAGAACAGTTTAGGACATTACCTAGCGTTCCCACAACCTTCCAATTAGATTATAATCCAACATAACTTCTTTGGGATAGGGGGCAGCATTTTCACTTTTTGATGAATAGCGTGCCCAGAGCGAACTGCCTCCTACTCAGTCCCAGATGCTAATACATGCATACTATTATTATTATTGGATATAAAACACTCTGACGTTTCTAAAACTGTTTGAATGATGTCTGTGAGTATAACAGAACTCATATGGCAGGCAAAAACCTGAGAAGAAATCCAAACAGGAAGTGGGAAATCTGAGGTTTGTCGTTTTTGAACTCACCCCTATCAAATACACAGTGGGATATGGGTTATTTTGCACTGCCTAGGGCTTCCACTAGATGTCAACAGTCTTTAGAATTTTGTTTCAGGCTGCTCATGTGAAGGGGGGCCGAATGGGAGCTATTTGACTAAGGGGTCTGCCTACAGCCTTGTTCTCAGTCACATGCATTTCACATGAGGTATCTCTCGTTCCATTGCTTTTCTACAGACAATGGAATTCTCCGGTTGGAACAATATCATTATCATTCTCCAGTGCGCCTCCTCGGTCCAGGATATCCTGCGCCGGCTCTACGCACTGTGTCTCCAGTGCGCCTTCACAGCCCAGTGCGTCCTGTGCCAGCGCCCCGCACTTGCCGGGCTAAAGTGAGAATCCAGCCAGGACGGGTTGTGCCAGCTCTACGCTCCAGACCTCCAGTGTGCCTCCACGGTCCAGTATATCCTGTGCCATATCCATGCATCCGGCCACCAGTGCGTGTCTCCAGCCTGGTATGTCCTGTGCCTGCTCCACGCACGAAGCCTCCAGTGATGATCCATGGCACAAAGCCTCCAGTGATGATCCATGGCCCGGAGCCTGCAGTGTTGATTCATGCCCCGAAGCCTCCAGTGATGAGCCAAGGTCCGGAGTCTCCAGCAACAGTCTGCAGTCCAGAGTCTCCAGCGACAGTCTGCAGTCCAGAGTCTCCAGCGACGGTCTGCAGTCCAGAATCTCCAGCGACGGTCGGACGTCCAGAGGCTCCAGCGACGGTCTGCAGTCCAGAGCCTCCGGCGGGGGTTAACAGTCCAGAACCTCCTGCGAGGGTTCCCAGTCCGGAGCCTCCGGCGACAATCTACGGTCCGGAGTCCCCGACGATGATCCACAGTCCGGAGCCTCCGGCGACGATCCACAGTCCGGAGCCTCCGGCGATGATCTACGGTCCAAAGCCTCCGGCGACGATCCACGGTCCGGAGCCTCTGGCGACGATCCACGGTCCGGAGCATCCGGCGACGATCCACGGTCGGGTTCCTCTGGCGACGATTCACAGTCCGGTTCATCCGGCGATGATCTACGGTCCGGAGTCCCCGGCGACGATCTACGGTTCGGTTCCTCCGGCGACAATCTACCGTTCGGTTCCTCCGGCGACGATCCACGGTCCGGAGCTTCCGGCGAAGATCCATGGTCCGGTTTCACTGAAGCGGAGGGATCAGCGAACGGAGCGGGGTCGATGTCCCGAACCGGAGCCGCCATCGAGGCCAGATGCCCACCTGGTCCCTCCCCCATGGAGTCAGGTTTTGTGGCCGGAGTCCACACCTTTGTGGGGGTGTACTGTCACGCCCTGACCTTAGAGAGACTTTTTATTTCTCTGTTTGGTTAGGTTGGGGTGTGATTTGGGTGGGCATTCTAGTTTTTCTATTTCTTTGTTGACCGGGTATGGTTCCCAATCAGAGGCAGCTGTCTATTGTTGGCTCTGATTGGGGATCATACTTAGGCAGCCCTTTTTCCCACCTTAGATTGGGGGATCTTGTTTTTTGCATAGTTGCTGTCTAGCCCTGCAGAACTTTACGTTCGGTTTTGTATTTTGTTGTTTTGTCGTAGTTCAGTATTAAAGATCATGAACACTTTCCACGCTGCGCTTTGGCCTCATTCATTTAATGACGGACGTAACAATTCATTGTTAAACAACATGCACCACTGCCTTTCAGATACACACAACCAGTGATGCAAGCTACAACAGTTATGATTCTTAATATACATACACTAGGCTAGTTAAAGTGATGACACCTCACTGTAAAACATGACCATACTTAGAATTACCTAAGAGACAAATGTTTGTCAAGTGAATGAATAATGAATGCCAGGTTCCAGAATAGGGAAGCACTATGTTTGACGTAAGAAAAGGGGCTTTGACGTAACTGCCTGGCATTGGGCTCTATTTGTGTCTAGGAGATTAAAAGTTACATTTAGAGACATGTGTGTCTTCCATTTTACCATCCACTCAGACATGACTTCTCTACATGACAGCCTCTACAAGAGGCTGCCTCTGAAGGGCCCCAGTGCATAGCTCCATGTATTCCATGTCATCCTATCAAACCCGTCATTCTACTGGAGGATTCTAGAACCTGAGTTGACTGTACCCTCGCTAGCTGGGGTGAATGACTCCTGAATTGATTTACTCCTGAGTCTTTCTCCTGACAGAACAGAACATTATATTCCTTAGGGATTGATTATCAGTAAAAATGGAAGCATTTGTTTACAACGGTTGGAACTGGAGTACGTGATGTGGGAGGAACACTGCAATAACAACTTTGGCTAATTTGAAGTTGCCTCAAAATCACACATCTTACAAAAGGAGACCAAAAGGTGGTAAAATCATACATTTGAATATTAAATAGTTACTGTTATTTACTTCATTCATTAACCATAAGGCTCATTAAGGCTTAATTTGCATATGCTAAACAGATGGGGACTAACAAAGAGAGGGGGGAACAGGAATGACATGGATCATCGTCAGTGAGGTATGAAGACAGCCTCCGCAACTCATCTGGTCCACAGTTGATGGTTGTCATGGGTACACACACGCACACACACACGCACACACACACACACACACACACACACACACGGAGCTGCTCCTCATCACTGACTTGCTTCTCAGAACTAAATGATCTGAAGCTAAGCTCAACAGACACTAAAAGCTCTTCAGTCTTCCTAAACGCTTCCCGCAGTCTGTCCATGTCAAAGGTCACTACTGTTAAATGTTCTGTCTGTTTGTTGTTGTGTTCACTGTTGATGACTTAAAGCTGACATACTTATCCTCTGGACTAAATGACGGTTAATGAAATGAGCGGGGGGAGGGGGGCTGGGATCAAATCAACATCCCTTTCTTTTGTTAGTGTCCATGCGCGCACGCTCGTGTGTGTTTCATTCGCCTCTGTGCCTCTCCTTAAAGACACTTCATTAAAGCAGCATTAATAGGGACACGGCCAGAATATCCTGTCCCTATGGCTCAGACCTCCTCCTCTGTTGACCCTAAGTGTGTGTAAGTGTGTGTAAGTGTGTGGGGTGTGTTTTTCCGGCTGTCTGCACACACTCAGTAATGACAAATACATAACTCTCTCTACAAATGGTGGAATTATCAAATGAGTGTGGGCGCTGATGCGGCAATGGAGAACATTAACCAAGACTCAAAAACAAACAGATGGGAGAAAATGACAAATATAGACAATGAATACGGGATTACTGGAGCCGTTTAGCTAGGTGCACCGTGGGCGTAAAGGACTGGAAAACTGGAAAACCACAAAACATTTACAGGTAATGTATGACCATTTTATAGAACTGCATCAAGCACACACACACACACACACACACACACACACACACACACACACACACACACACACACACACACACACACACACACACACACACGCACACACACACACTTTACTATTTATAAGCAGTACCTGGATGCACAATCTGAGTGTGTGTGTGTTTGCATAAGCCTCTCAGCCAAGATTTCATAACCGCATTCAATCAGAGAGCTGGCGTAACTGTCCCGCCTCCCACACCACCCAGTAGTATTGATATGCTGGGGTTTAATAGTGCTCCATTACCTTTGATGTTCCTTCAAACAGTTAGCCTAGCCTCAAATGATCCAGAAATGCTATAGGCCATATTCAAGCCAAACCAATGAGGACCACGTTTCCATTATAAACATCCAAATACCATTCTACCTGTGTATGCAGTGCTTAATTAGTTTTACCAGGATCAGTACCTCAGTACCTCTCTTGGCATGATTTTTTTTTCTCACTGTTTGCAATGTAAAAATGTGAATAAAATCAAACCAAGTGAATTTGAGTTCCCTTCTCTGTAATCTCCTGCCCCGTAAAAAACGTTGTGTGAATACTTGCCTGATATTCTAAGAATTGAATTGTGTTGGGCCGACCCGGGTTGCACGTCATTTATTTCCTTTAGAATCATACACTCTTAGAAAAATAGGTGCTATATAGAATAATTTTTTGGTTGTCCCCATAGGAAGGGTTCTTCGGCTGTCCCCATAGGAAGGGCTCTTCGGCTGTCCCCATAGGAAGGGTTCTTCGGCTGTCCCCATTGGAAGGGCTCTTCGGCTGTCCCCATAGGAAGGGTTCTTCGGCTGTCCCCATAGGAAGGGCTCTTCGGCTGTCCCCATAGGAAGGGTTCTTCGGCTGTCCCCATAGGAAGGGCTCTTCGGCTGTCCCCATAGGAAGGGTTCTTCGGCTGTCCCCATTGGAAGGGTTCTTCTGCTGTCCCCATAGGAAGGGCTCTTCGGCTGTCCCCATAGGAAGGGTTCTTCGGCTGTCCCCATTGGAAGGGCTCTTCGGCTGTCCCCATTGGAAGGGCTCTTCGGCTGTCCCCATAGGAAGGGCTCCTCGGCTGTCCCCATAGGAAGGGCTCTTCGGCTGTCCCCATAGGAAGGGTTCTTCGGCTGTCCCCATTGGAAGGGCTCTTCGGCTGTCCCCATTGGAAGGGCTCTTCGGCTGTCCCCATTGGAAGGGCTCTTCGGCTGTCCCCATTGGAAGGGCTCTTCGGCTGTCCCCATAGGAAGGGTTCTTCGGCACACAGAAAAATAGGTGCTATCTAGAATAATTTTTTGGCTGTCCCCATAGGAAGGGTTCTTCGGCTGTCCCCATAGGAAGGGTTCTTCGGCTGTCCCCATTGGAAGGGCTCTTCGGCTGTCCCCATAGGAAGGGTTCTTCGGCTGTCCCCATAGGAAGGGCTCTTCGGCTGTCCCCATAGGAAGGGTTCTTCGGCTGTCCCCATTGGAAGGGTTCTTCTGCTGTCCCCATAGGAAGGGCTCTTCGGCTGTCCCCATAGGAAGGGTTCTTCGGCTGTCCCCATTGGAAGGGCTCTTCGGCTGTCCCCATTGGAAGGGCTCTTCGGCTGTCCCCATAGGAAGGGCTCCTCGGCTGTCCCCATAGGAAGGGCTCTTCGGCTGTCCCCATAGGAAGGGTTCTTCGGCTGTCCCCATTGGAAGGGCTCTTCGGCTGTCCCCATTGGAAGGGCTCTTCGGCTGTCCCCATTGGAAGGGCTCTTCGGCTGTCCCCATTGGAAGGGCTCTTCGGCTGTCCCCATAGGAAGGGTTCTTCGGCACACAGAAAAATAGGTGCTATCTAGAATAATTTTTTGGCTGTCCCCATAGGAAGGGTTCTTCGGCTGTCCCCATAGGAAGGGTTCTTCGGCTGTCCCCATTGGAAGGGCTCTTCGGCTGTCCCCATTGGAAGGGCTCTTCGGCTGTCCCCATAGGAAGGGCTCTTCGGCTGTCCCCATAGGAAGGGCTCTTCGGCTGTCCCCATAGGAAGGGCTCTTCGGCTGTCCCCATTGGAAGGGCTCTTCGGCTGTCCCCATAGGAAGGGCTCTTCGGCTGTCCCCATTGGAAGGGCTCTTCGGCTGTCCCCATAGGAAGGGCTCTTCGGCTGTCCCCATAGGAAAACCCCTTTTGGTTCAAGGTATAACCCTTTTGGTTCAAGGTATAAATAACCCTTTTGGTTCAAGGTATAACCCTTTTGGTTCAAGGTATAAATAACCCTTTTGGTTCAAGGTATAACCCTTTTGGTTCAAGGTATAACCCTTTTGGTTCAAGGTATAACCCTTTTGGTTCAAGGTATAACCCTTTTGGTTCAAGGTATAACCCTTTCTACATTGGGTTCAACATGGAACCCCATGTAATTCTACCTGGAACCAAAGAGGGTTCAACCTGGACCCAAAATGGGATCTCTTTTTTTCTCAGCGTACCTGTGGGAAGGGTGCTGGAGGTGCTACAGCACCCCTGATAAATTTAAATATGTTATAGAATTACTGCTGTCTGTTCAGAAAAACATGAAATAATTCAGAATACTACACCAGGAGTAGGTCTATGGTTTCGCCATGGAGGATCAATAGCTTTTTTTTGTAAATAGGCTAGCTGTGGATTGTGTGTAGCCCAATCACAAGTTATTGCCTAAAGTCTGGAACGTGCGGCAAATCTGTCAGTGAACAGCATTCCGCCAAAACAGGCCTTTCACAATATTTCAAATAGCCAAACATCGCACGAAAACACAGACTTGAAGGCAGATGGATTCTGCTGAAAAGAGAAGAGTAATCCATCTGTAGGCTACCAGATATGTGATCAACTTTCAAATAGGCCTATTGAGCAAACAGGATTGTTTTACAAAGTTAAACAAGAGAGAGGTAGGCTTTAGGCACGAGAGCATCGGCCATCGCCAGTGAGTGAGCTGCACATCATTGGGTGAGTCAGAGAAACCGAAAAGCTTTTTCAGGTCTATAATGTCCTCCTCATACTGTACAGTATGTGCCTCCACACACCTAGGTCGAGGCTATTGATGGATTCAAGTTCTCAGATTTGTAACTTGTGAGGTATTAAAAAATATTTGCTGAAGTCTCTAAAATGATGTAGAATCGCATGAAATACATTTATAAAAGGCAACATTTCTCCTGGACCCCAAGCTTAAAAATGTGTGTATCTTCTGTAAGTGCCTCTACTCTACTGCTCTATGCAAAAACATATTCTGTAAGTGCCTCTACTCTACTGCTGTATGCAAAAACATCTTCTGTAAGTGCCTCTACTCTACTGCTCTATGCAAAAGCATCTTCTGTAAGTGCCTCTACTCTACTGCTCTATGCAAAAGCATCTTCTGTAAGTGCCTCTACTCTACTGCTGTATGCAAAAACATCTTCTGTAAGTGCCTCTACTCTACTGCTCTATGCAAAAGCATCTTCTGTAAGTGCCTCTACTCTACTGCTGTATGCAAAAACATCTTCTGTAAGTGCCTCTACTCTACTGCTCTATGCAAAAGCATCTTCTGTAAGTGCCTCTACTCTACTGCTCTATGCAAAAACATATTCTGTAAGTGCCTCTACTCTACTGCTGTATGCAAAAACATCTTCTGTAAGTGCCTCTACTCTACTGCTCTATGCAAAAGCATCTTCTGTAAGTGCCTCTACTCTACTGCTGTATGCAAAAACATCTTCTGTAAGTGCCTCTACTCTACTGCTCTATGCAAAAGCATCTTCTGTAAGTGCCTCTACTCTACTGCTGTATGCAAAAACATCTTCTGTAAGTGCCTCTACTCTACTGCTGTATGCAAAAACATCTTCTGTAAGTGCCTCTACTCTACTGCTCTATGCAAAAACATCTTCTGTAAGTGCCTCTACTCTACTGCTCTATGCAAAAGCATCTTCTGTAAGTGCCTCTACTCTACTGCTCTATGCAAAAGCCATAATATGCATGCAAAGC